>NW_027514256.1:0-84871 GCF_048772815.1 Callospermophilus lateralis
GTTCTCTCCTATATAGATAGATGAATTTGGAACTCTAAATGCAACATGGTTTGCAGTAGCTCTTTGAAACTTGACAAAATAAAGTAGTTCTTAGTTTTGTCTCTATGTTTTGTTTCCTCTTCAAGTAGACCTAGGCACAGACTGTGGAAAAGCACTGTCATTGAGAGCGGTTGCCATGCTTCTAAGAAATAACGAATTTCCGAAATACCAGCAAATATTTTTCCCCCAATCTTGATGATACTTGGTGGTAATGATCAGTACACAAATCCCACTTGGCTCACCAAATTTTGTTCTTCTAGGTTGAAGCGTTCATTTACAGTAGCAGTTTTTATATTTAGGTTTCACTCTGTTCTCTGCTATATAGATAGATGAATTTGGAACTCTAAATCCAACATGGTTTGTAGTAGCTCTTTGAAACTTGACAAAATAAAGGAGTTCTCAGTTTTGTCTCAATGGTTTGTTTCCTCTTCAAGTGCCCCTAGGAAGAGACTGTGGAAAAGCAATTTCATTGAGTGGTGTTGCCAAGCTTCTAAGAAATAACGAGTTTCTGAAATACCAGCAAATATTTTTTCACGCAATCTTGATGACACTTGGTGGTAATGATCAGTACACAATTCCCACTTGGCTCACCAAATTTTGTTCTTCTAGGTTGAAGCGTTCTTCTACAGTAGCAGTTTTTATATTTAGGTTTCACTCTGTTCTCTCCTATATAGATAGATGAATTTGGAATCCAAATAAAATATGGTTTGTAGTAGCTCTTTGAAACTTGACAAAGTAAAGGAGTTCTCAGTTTTGTCTCTATGGTTTGTTTCCGCTTCATGTAGCCCTAAGCAGAGACCGTGGAAAAGCACTTTCAATGAAAGGGGTTGCCAAGCTTCCAAGAAATTACGAGGTTACGAAATAGCAGCAAATATTTTTTCACCCAAGGTTGATGATACGTGGTGGTAATGATCGGTACACAAATCCCACTTGGCCCACCAAATTTTGTTCTTATAGGTTTAAGCGTTCGTCTACAGTAGCAGTTTTTATATTTAGGTTTCCCTCTGTTCTCTGCTATATAGATAGATGAATTTGGAACCCTACATCCAACATGATTTGTAGTAGCTCTTTGAAACTTGTCAAAATAAAGGAGTTCTCAGTTTTGTCTCTATGGTTTGTTTCCTCTTCAAGTAGCCCTAAGCAGAGACTGTGGAAAAGCAATTTCATTGAGAATGGTTGCCAAGCTTCCAAATAATTACGAGTTTCCGAAATACCAGCGAATATTTTTTCGCCCAATGTTGATGATACTTGACGGTAATGATCAGTACACAAATCCCACTTGTCTCACCAAATTTTGTTCTTCCAGGTTGAAGCGTTCGTCTACTTTAGCAGTTTTTATATTTAGGTTTCCCTCTGTTATCTCCTATATAGATAGATGAATTTGGAACTCTAAATCCAACATGGTTTGCAGTAGCTCTTGGAAACTTGACAAAATGAAGTAGTTCTCAGTTTTGTCTCTATGTTTGGTTTCCTGTTCAAGTAGTCCTAGGCACAGACTGTGGAAAAGCACTTTCATTGAGAGGGGTTGCCAAGCTTCTAAGAGATAACGAGTCTCTGAAATACCAGCAAATATTTTTTCACCGAATCTTGATGATACTTGGTGGAAATGATCAGTACACAAATCCCAGTTGGCTCACCAAATTTTGTTCTTCTAGGTTGAAGCGTTCTTTTACAGTAGCAGTTTTTATATTTAGGTTTCACTCTTCTCTCCTACATAGACACATGAATTTGGAACTCTAAATCAAGTATCGTTGGTAGTAGCTCTTTGAAACTTGACAAAATAGAGGAGTTCTCAGTTTTGTGTCTAAGATTTGTTTCCGCTTCAAGTAGCCATAAGCAGAGACTGTGGAAAAGCACTTTCATTGAGAGGGGTTGCCAAGCTTCCAAGAAATTACGAGTTTCCGAAATACCAACAAATATTTTTTCACCCACTGTTGATGATACTTGGTGGTAATGATTGGTACACAAATCCCACTTGGCTCACCAAATTTTCTTCTTCTAGGTTGAAGCGTTCGTCTACAGTAGCAGTTTTTATATTTAGGTTTCACTCTATTCTCTGCTATATAGATAGATGAATTTGGAACTCTAAATCCAACATGGTTTGTAGTAACTCTTTGAAACTTGACAAAATAAAGGATTTCTCAGGTTGTCTCTATGGTTTGTTTCCTCTTTAAGTAGCCCTAAGCAGAGACTGTGGAAAAGCACTTTCATTGAGAGGGGTTGCCAAGCTTCCAAGAAATAACGAGTTTCCGAAATACCAGCAAATATTTTTTTACCCACTGTTGATGATACTTGGTGGTAATGATCGGTACACAAATCCCACTTGGCTCACCCAATTTTCTTCTTCTAGGTTGAAGCGTTCGTCTAAAGTAGCAGTTTTTATATTTAGGTTTCACTCTGTTCTCTCATATATAGATAGATGAATTTGGTACTCTAAATAAAATATGGTTTGTAGTAGCTCTTTGAAACTTGACAAAGTAAAGGAGTTCTCTGTTTTGTCTCTATGGTTTGTTTCTGCTTCATGTAGCCCTAAGCAGAGACTGTGGAAAAGCACTTTCATTGAAAGGGGTTGCCAAGCTTCCAATAAATTACGAGTTTCCTTAATACCAGCGAATATTTTTTCACCCAAGGTTGATGATACGTGGTGGTAATGATTGGTACACAAATCCCACTTGGCCCACCAAATTTTGTTCTTCTAGGTTGAAGCGTTCGTCTACAGTAGCAGTTTTTACATTTACGTATCACTCTGTTCTCTGCTATATAGATAGATGAATTTGGAACACTAAATCCAACATGGTTTGCAGTAGCTCTTTGAAACTTGACAAAATTAAGTAGTTCTCAGTTTTGTCTCTATATTTTGTTTCCTCTTCAAGTAGACCTAGGCACAGACTGTGGAAAAGCACTGTCATTGAGAGCGGTTGCCAAGCTTCTAAGAAATAACGATTTTCCGAAATACCAGCAAATATTTTTTCCCCAATCTTGATGATACTTGGTGGTTATGATCAGTACACAAATCCCACTTGGCTCACCAAATTTTGTTCTTCTAGGTTGAAGCGTTCGTTTACAGTAGCAGATTTTATATTTAGTTTTCACTCTGTTCTCTGCTATATAGATAGATGAATTTGGAACTCTAAATCCAACATGGTTTGTAGTAGCTCTTTGAAACTTGGCAAAATGAAGGAGTTCTCAGTTTTGTCTCAATGGTTTGTTTCCTCTTCAAGTACCTCTAGGAAGAGACTGTGGAAAAGCAATTTCATTGAGTGGTGTTGCCAAGCTTCTAAGAATTAACGAGTTTCTGAAATACCAGCAAATATTTTTTCACGCAATCTTGATGACACTTGGTGGTAATGATCAGTACAAAAATCCCACTTGGCTCACCAAATTTTGTTCTTCTAGGTTGAAGCGTTCGTCTACAGTAGCAGTTTTTATATTTAGGTTTCACTCTGTTCTCTCCTATATAGATAGATGATTTGGAACTCCAAATAAAATATGGTTTGTAGTAGCTCTTTGAAACTTGACAAAATAAAGTAGTTCTCAGTTTTGTCTCTATGTTTGGTTTCCTGTTCAAGTAGTCCTAGGCACAGACTGTGGAAAAGCACTTTCATTGAGAGTGGTTGCCAAGCTTCTAAGAAATAGCGGGTCTCTGAAATACCAGCAAATATTTTTTCACCGAATCTTGATGATACTTGGTGGAAAAGATCAGTACACAAATCCCAGTTGGCTCACTAAATTTTGTTCTTCTAGGTTGAAGCGTTCGTTTACAGTAGCAGTTTTTATATTTAGGTTTCACTGTGTTCTCTCCTATATAGATAGATGAATTTGGAACTCTAAATAAAATATGGTTTGTAGTAGCTCTTTGAAACTTGAGAAAGTAAAGGAGTTCTCAGTTTTGTCTCTATGGTTTGTTTCCGCTTCATGTAGCCCTAAGCAGAGACTGTGGAAAAGCACTTTCATTGAAAGGGGTTGCCAAGCTTCCAAGAAATTAAGAGTTTCCGAAATACCAGCAAATATTTTTTCACCCAAGGTTGATGATACGTGGTGGTAATGATCGGTACACAAATCCAACTTGGCTCACAACATTTTGTTCTTCTAGGTTGAAGCGTTCGTCTACAGTAGCAGTTTTTATATTTAGGTTTCATTCTGTTCTCTGCTATATAGATAGATGAATTTGGAACTCTAAATCCAACATGGTTTGTAGTAGCTCTTTGAAACTTGACAAAATAAAGGAGTTCACAGTTTTGTCTCTATGGTTTGTTTCCTCTTCAAGTAGCCCTAGGCACAGACATTGGAAAAGCACTTTCATTGAGAGGGGTTGCCAAACTTCTAAGAAATAACGAGTTTCCGAAATACCAGCAAATATTTTTTAACCCAATGTTGATGATACTTGGTGGTAATGATCAGTACACAAATCCAACATGGCTCACCAAATTTTGTTCTTCTAGGTTGAAGCGTTCGTCTACCTTAGCAGTTTTTATATTTAGGTTTCCCTCTTTTCTCTCCTATATAGATAAATGAATTTGGAACTCTAAATCCAACATGGTTTGCAGTAGCTCTTTGAAACTTGGCAAAATAATGCACTTCTCAGTTTTGTCTCTATTTTTTGTTTCCAGTTCAAGTAATCCTAGGGACAGACTGTGGAAAAGCACTTTCATTGAGAGGGGTTGCCAAGCTTCTAAGAAATAACGAGTCTCCGAAATACCAGCAAATATTTTTACACCGAATCTTGATGATACTTGGTGGTAATGATCAGTACACAAATCGCACTTGGCTCACCAAATTTTGTTCTTCTAGGTTGAAGCGTTCGTCTACTGTAGCAGTTTTTCTATTTTTATTTTTCCCTCTGTTCTCTCCTATATAGATAGATGAATTTGGAACTCTAAATGCAACATGGTTTGCAGTAGCTCTTTGAAACTTGACAAAATAAAGTAGTTCTTAGTTTTGTCTCTATGTTTTGTTTCCTCTTCAAGTAGAATTAGGCACAGACTGTGGAAAAGCACTGTCATTGAGAGCGGTTGCCATGCTTCTAAGAAATAACGAATTTCCGAAATACCAGCAAATATTTTTCCCCCAATCTTGATGATACTTGGTGGTAATGATCAGTACACAAATCCCACTTGGCTCACCAAATTTTGTTCTTCTAGGTTGAAGCGTTCATTTACAGTAGCAGTTTTTATATTTAGGTTTCACTCTGTTCTCTGCTATATAGATAGATGAATTTGGAACTCTAAATCCAACATGGTTTGTAGTAGCTCTTTGAAACTAGACAAAATAAAGGAGTTCTCAGTTTTGTCTCAATGGTTTGTTTCCTCTTCAAGTGCCCCTAGGAAGAGACTGTGGAAAAGCAATTTCATTGAGTGGTGTTGCCAAGCTTCTAAGAAATAACGAGTTTCTGAAATACCAGCAAATATTTTTTCACGCAATCTTGATGACACTTGGTGGTAATGATCAGTACACAATTCCCACTTGGCTCACCAAATTTTGTTCTTCTAGGTTGAAGCGTTCTTCTACAGTAGCAGTTTTTATATTTAGGTTTCACTCTGTTCTCTCCTATATAGATAGATGAATTTGGAATCCAAATAAAATATGGTTTGTAGTAGCTCTTTGAAACTTGACAAAGTAAAGGAGTTCTCAGTTTTGTCTCTATGGTTTGTTTCCGCTTCATGTAGCCCTAAGCAGAGACCGTGGAAAAGCACTTTCAATGAAAGGGGTTGCCAAGCTTCCAAGAAATTACGAGGTTACGAAATAGCAGCAAATATTTTTTCACCCAAGGTTGATGATACGTGGTGGTAATGATCGGTACACAAATCCCACTTGGCCCACCAAATTTTGTTCTTATAGGTTTAAGCGTTCGTCTACAGTAGCAGTTTTTATATTTAGGTTTCCCTCTGTTCTCTGCTATATAGATAGATGAATTTGGAACCCTACATCCAACATGATTTGTAGTAGCTCTTTGAAACTTGTCAAAATAAAGGAGTTCTCAGTTTTGTCTCTATGGTTTGTTTCCTCTTCAAGTAGCCCTAAGCAGAGACTGTGGAAAAGCAATTTCATTGAGAATGGTTGCCAAGCTTCCAAATAATTACGAGTTTCCGAAATACCAGCGAATATTTTTTCGCCCAATGTTGATGATACTTGACGGTAATGATCAGTACACAAATCCCACTTGTCTCACCAAATTTTGTTCTTCCAGGTTGAAGCGTTCGTCTACTTTAGCAGTTTTTATATTTAGGTTTCCCTCTGTTATCTCCTATATAGATAGATGAATTTGGAACTCTAAATCCAACATGGTTTGCAGTAGCTCTTGGAAACTTGACAAAATGAAGTAGTTCTCAGTTTTGTCTCTATGTTTGGTTTCCTGTTCAAGTAGTCCTAGGCACAGACTGTGGAAAAGCACTTTCATTGAGAGGGGTTGCCAAGCTTCTAAGAGATAACGAGTCTCTGAAATACCAGCAAATATTTTTTCACCGAATCTTGATGATACTTGGTGGAAATGATCAGTACACAAATCCCAGTTGGCTCACCAAATTTTGTTCTTCTAGGTTGAAGCGTTCTTTTACAGTAGCAGTTTTTATATTTAGGTTTCACTCTTCTCTCCTACATAGACACATGAATTTGGAACTCTAAATCAAGTATCGTTGGTAGTAGCTCTTTGAAACTTGACAAAATAGAGGAGTTCTCAGTTTTGTGTCTAAGATTTGTTTCCGCTTCAAGTAGCCATAAGCAGAGACTGTGGAAAAGCACTTTCATTGAGAGGGGTTGCCAAGCTTCCAAGAAATTACGAGTTTCCGAAATACCAACAAATATTTTTTCACCCACTGTTGATGATACTTGGTGGTAATGATTGGTACACAAATCCCACTTGGCTCACCAAATTTTCTTCTTCTAGGTTGAAGCGTTCGTCTACAGTAGCAGTTTTTATATTTAGGTTTCACTCTATTCTCTGCTATATAGATAGATGAATTTGGAACTCTAAATCCAACATGGTTTGTAGTAACTCTTTGAAACTTGACAAAATAAAGGATTTCTCAGGTTTGTCTCTATGGTTTGTTTCCTCTTTAAGTAGCCCTAAGCAGAGACTGTGGAAAAGCACTTTCATTGAGAGGGGTTGCCAAGCTTCCAAGAAATAACGAGTTTCCGAAATACCAGCAAATATTTTTTACCCACTGTTGATGATACTTGGTGGTAATGATCGGTACACAAATCCCACTTGGCTCACCCAATTTTCTTCTTCTAGGTTGAAGCGTTCGTCTAAAGTAGCAGTTTTTATATTTAGGTTTCACTCTGTTCTCTCATATATAGATAGATGAATTTGGTACTCTAAATAAAATATGGTTTGTAGTAGCTCTTTGAAACTTGACAAAGTAAAGGAGTTCTCTGTTTTGTCTCTATGGTTTGTTTCTGCTTCATGTAGCCCTAAGCAGAGACTGTGGAAAAGCACTTTCATTGAAAGGGGTTGCCAAGCTTCCAATAAATTACGAGTTTCCTTAATACCAGCGAATATTTTTTCACCCAAGGTTGATGATACGTGGTGGTAATGATTGGTACACAAATCCCACTTGGCCCACCAAATTTTGTTCTTCTAGGTTGAAGCGTTCGTCTACAGTAGCAGTTTTTACATTTACGTATCACTCTGTTCTCTGCTATATAGATAGATGAATTTGGAACACTAAATCCAACATGGTTTGCAGTAGCTCTTTGAAACTTGACAAAATTAAGTAGTTCTCAGTTTTGTCTCTATATTTTGTTTCCTCTTCAAGTAGACCTAGGCACAGACTGTGGAAAAGCACTGTCATTGAGAGCGGTTGCCAAGCTTCTAAGAAATAACGATTTTCCGAAATACCAGCAAATATTTTTTCCCCAATCTTGATGATACTTGGTGGTTATGATCAGTACACAAATCCCACTTGGCTCACCAAATTTTGTTCTTCTAGGTTGAAGCGTTCGTTTACAGTAGCAGATTTTATATTTAGTTTTCACTCTGTTCTCTGCTATATAGATAGATGAATTTGGAACTCTAAATCCAACATGGTTTGTAGTAGCTCTTTGAAACTTGGCAAAATGAAGGAGTTCTCAGTTTTGTCTCAATGGTTTGTTTCCTCTTCAAGTACCCCTAGGAAGAGACTGTGGAAAAGCAATTTCATTGAGTGGTGTTGCCAAGCTTCTAAGAATTAACGAGTTTCTGAAATACCAGCAAATATTTTTTCACGCAATCTTGATGACACTTGGTGGTAATGATCAGTACAAAAATCCAACTTGGCTCACCAAATTTTGTTCTTCTAGGTTGAAGCGTTCGTCTACAGTAGCAGTTTTTATATTTAGGTTTCACTCTGTTCTCTCCTATATAGATAGATGATTTGGAACTCCAAATAAAATATGGTTTGTAGTAGCTCTTTGAAACTTGACAAAATAAAGTAGTTCTCAGTTTTGTCTCTATGTTTGGTTTCCTGTTCAAGTAGTCCTAGGCACAGACTGTGGAAAAGCACTTTCATTGAGAGTGGTTGCCAAGCTTCTAAGAAATAGCGGGTCTCTGAAATACCAGCAAATATTTTTTCACCGAATCTTGATGATACTTGGTGGAAATGATCAGTACACAAATCCCAGTTGGCTCACCAAATTTTGTTCTTCTAGGTTGAAGCGTTCGTTTACAGTAGCAGTTTTTATATTTAGGTTTCACTGTGTTCTCTCCTATATAGATAGATGAATTTGGAACTCTAAATAAAATATGGTTTGTAGTAGCTCTTTGAAACTTGAGAAAGTAAAGGAGTTCTCAGTTTTGTCTCTATGGTTTGTTTCCGCTTCATGTAGCCCTAAGCAGAGACTGTGGAAAAGCACTTTCATTGAAAGGGGTTGCCAAGCTTCCAAGAAATTAAGAGTTTCCGAAATACCAGCAAATATTTTTTCACCCAAGGTTGATGATACGTGGTGGTAATGATCGGTACACAAATCCAACTTGGCTCACCACATTTTGTTCTTCTAGGTTGAAGCGTTCGTCTACAGTAGCAGTTTTTATATTTAGGTTTCATTCTGTTCTCTGCTATATAGATAGATGAATTTGGAACTCTAAATCCAACATGGTTTGTAGTAGCTCTTTGAAACTTGACAAAATAAAGGATTTCACAGTTTTGTCTCTATGGTTTGTTTCCTCTTCAAGTAGCCCTAGGCACAGACATTGGAAAAGCACTTTCATTGAGAGGGGTTGCCAAACTTCTAAGAAATAACGAGTTTCCGAAATACCAGCAAATATTTTTTAACCCAATGTTGATGATACTTGGTGGTAATGATCAGTACACAAATCCAACATGGCTCACCAAATTTTGTTCTTCTAGGTTGAAGCGTTCGTCTACCTTAGCAGTTTTTATATTTAGGTTTCCCTCTTTTCTCTCCTATATAGATAAATGAATTTGGAACTCTAAATCCAACATGGTTTGCAGTAGCTCTTTGAAACTTGGCAAAATAATGCACTTCTCAGTTTTGTCTCTATTTTTTGTTTCCAGTTCAAGTAATCCTAGGGACAGACTGTGGAAAAGCACTTTCATTGAGAGGGGTTGCCAAGCTTCTAAGAAATAACGAGTCTCCGAAATACCAGCAAATATTTTTACACCGAATCTTGATGATACTTGGTGGTAATGATCAGTACACAAATCGCACTTGGCTCACCAAATTTTGTTCTTCTAGGTTGAAGCGTTCGTCTACTGTAGCAGTTTTTCTATTTTTATTTTTCCCTCTGTTCTCTCCTATATAGATAGATGAATTTGGAACTCTAAATGCAACATGGTTTGCAGTAGCTCTTTGAAACTTGACAAAATAAAGTAGTTCTTAGTTTTGTCTCTATGTTTTGTTTCCTCTTCAAGTAGAATTAGGCACAGACTGTGGAAAAGCACTGTCATTGAGAGCGGTTGCCATGCTTCTAAGAAATAACGAATTTCCGAAATACCAGCAAATATTTTTCCCCCAATCTTGATGATACTTGGTGGTAATGATCAGTACACAAATCCCACTTGGCTCACCAAATTTTGTTCTTCTAGGTTGAAGCGTTCATTTACAGTAGCAGTTTTTATATTTAGGTTTCACTCTGTTCTCTGCTATATAGATAGATGAATTTGGAACTCTAAATCCAACATGGTTTGTAGTAGCTCTTTGAAACTAGACAAAATAAAGGAGTTCTCAGTTTTGTCTCAATGGTTTGTTTCCTCTTCAAGTGCCCCTAGGAAGAGACTGTGGAAAAGCAATTTCATTGAGTGGTGTTGCCAAGCTTCTAAGAAATAACGAGTTTCTGAAATACCAGCAAATATTTTTTCACGCAATCTTGATGACACTTGGTGGTAATGATCAGTACACAATTCCCACTTGGCTCACCAAATTTTGTTCTTCTAGGTTGAAGCGTTCTTCTACAGTAGCAGTTTTTATATTTAGGTTTCACTCTGTTCTCTCCTATATAGATAGATGAATTTGGAATCCAAATAAAATATGGTTTGTAGTAGCTCTTTGAAACTTGACAAAGTAAAGGAGTTCTCAGTTTTGTCTCTATGGTTTGTTTCCGCTTCATGTAGCCCTAAGCAGAGACCGTGGAAAAGCACTTTCAATGAAAGGGGTTGCCAAGCTTCCAAGAAATTACGAGGTTACGAAATAGCAGCAAATATTTTTTCACCCAAGGTTGATGATACGTGGTGGTAATGATCGGTACACAAATCCCACTTGGCCCACCAAATTTTGTTCTTATAGGTTTAAGCGTTCGTCTACAGTAGCAGTTTTTATATTTAGGTTTCCCTCTGTTCTCTGCTATATAGATAGATGAATTTGGAACCCTACATCCAACATGATTTGTAGTAGCTCTTTGAAACTTGTCAAAATAAAGGAGTTCTCAGTTTTGTCTCTATGGTTTGTTTCCTCTTCAAGTAGCCCTAAGCAGAGACTGTGGAAAAGCAATTTCATTGAGAATGGTTGCCAAGCTTCCAAATAATTACGAGTTTCCGAAATACCAGCGAATATTTTTTCGCCCAATGTTGATGATACTTGACGGTAATGATCAGTACACAAATCCCACTTGTCTCACCAAATTTTGTTCTTCCAGGTTGAAGCGTTCGTCTACCTTAGCAGTTTTTATATTTAGGTTTCCCTCTGTTATCTCCTATATAGATAGATGAATTTGGAACTCTAAAACCAACATGGTTTGCAGTAGCTCTTGGAAACTTGACAAAATAAAGTAGTTCTCAGTTTTGTCTCTATGTTTGGTTTCCTGTTCAAGTAGTCCTATGCACAGACTGTGGAAAAGCACTTTCATTGAGAGGGCTTGCCAAGCTTCTAAGAGATAACGAGTCTCTGAAATACCAGCAAATATTTTTTCACCGAATCTTGATGATACTTGGTGGAAATGATCAGTATACAAATCCCAGTTGGCTCACCAAATTTTGTTCTTCTAGGTTGAAGCGTTCTTTTACAGTAGCAGTTTTTATATTTAGGTTTCACTCTTCTCTCCTACATAGACACATGAATTTGGAACTCTAAATCAAATATCGTTGGTAGTAGCTCTTTGAAACTTGACAAAATAGAGGAGTTCTCAGTTTTGTGTCTAAGATTTGTTTCCGCTTCAAGTAGCCATAAGCAGAGACTGTGGAAAAGCACTTTCATTGAGAGGGGTTGCCAAGCTTCCAAGAAATTACGAGTTTCCGAAATACCAACAAATATTTTTTCACCCACTGTTGATGATACTTGGTGGTAATGATTGGTACACAAATCCCACTTGGCTCACCAAATTTTCTTCTTCTAGGTTGGAGCGTTCGTCTACAGTAGCAGTTTTTATATTTAGGTTTCACTCTATTCTCTGCTATATAGATAGATGAATTTGGAACTCTAAATCCAACATGGTTTGTAGTAACTCTTTGAAACTTGACAAAATAAAGGATTTCTCAGTTTTGTCTCTATGGTTTGTTTCCTCTTTAAGTAGCCCTAAGCAGAGACTGTGGAAAAGCACTTTCATTGAGAGGGGTTGCCAAGCTTTCAAGAAATAACGAGTTTCCGAAATACCAGCAAATATTTTTTCACGCAATCTTGATGACACTTGGTGGTAATGATCAGTACACAAATCCCACTTGGCTCACCAAATTTTGTTCTTCTAGGTTGAAGCGTTCGTCTACAGTAGCAGTTTTTATATTTAGGTTTCACTCTGTTCTCTCCTATATAGATAGATGAATTTGGAACTCCAAATAAAATATGGTTTGTAGTAGCTCTTTGAAACTTGACAAAATAAAGTAGTTCTCAGTTTTGTCTCTATGTTTGGTTTCCTGTTCAAGTAGTCCTAGGCACAGACTGTGGAAAAGCACTTTCATTGAGAGGGGTTGCCAAGCTTCTAAGAAATAACGAGTCTCTGAAATACCAGCAAATATTTTTTCACCGAATCTTGATGATACTTGGTGGAAATGATCAGTACACAAATCCCAGTTGGCTCACCAAATTTTGTTCTTCTAGGTTGAAGCGTTCTTTTACAGTAGCAGTTTTTATATTTAGGTTTCACTCTTCTCTCCTACATAGACACGTGAATTTGGAACTCTAAATACAATATCGTTTGTAGTAGCTCTTTGAAACTTGACAAAATAGAGGAGTTCTCAGTTTTGTGTCTAAGATTTGTTTCCGCTTCAAGTAGCCATAAGCAGAGACTGTGGAAAAGCACTTTCATTGAGAGGGGTTGCCAAGCTTCCAAGAAATTACGAGTTTCCGAAATACCAACAAATATTTTTTCACCCACTGTTGATGATACTTGGTGGTAATGATTGGTACACAAATCCCACTTGGCTCACCAAATTTTCTTCTTCTAGGTTGAAGCGTTCGTCTACAGTAGCAGTTTTTATAATTAGTTTTCACTCTATTCTCTGCTATATAGATAGATGAATTTGGAACTCTAAATCCAACATGGTTTGTAGTAACTCTTTGAAACTTGACAAAATAAAGGATTTCTCAGTTTTGTCTCTATGCTTTGTTTCCTCTTTAAGTAGCCCTAAGCAGAGACTGGGGAAAAGCACTTTCATTGAGAGGGGTTGCCAAGCTTCCAAGAAATACCGAGTTTCCGAAATACCAGCAAATATTTTTTCACCCACTGTTGATGATACTTGGTGGTAATGATCGGTACACAAATCCCACTTGGCTCACCAAGTTTTCTTCTTCTAGGTTGAAGCGTTCGTCTACTGTAGCAGTTTTTATATTTAGGTTTCCCTCTGTTCTCTCCTATATAGATAGATGAATTTGGAACTCTAAATCCAACATGGTTTGCAGTAGCTCTCTGAAACTTGACAAATTAAAGGAGTTCTCCGTTTTGTCTCTATGGTTATTTTCTGCTTCATGTAACCCTAAGCAGAGACTGTGGAAAAGCACTTTCATTGAAAAGGGTTGCCAAGCTTATAAGAAATTGTGAGTTTCCGAAATTTCAGCAAATATTTTTTCACCCAATGTTGATGATACGTGGTGGTAATGATCGGTACACAAATCCCACTTGGCCCAACAAATTTTGTTCTTCTAGGTTGAAGCATTCGTCTACAGTAGCAGTTTTTATATTTAGGTTACACTCTGTTCTCTGCTATATAGATAGATGAATTTGGAACTCTAAATCCAACATGGTTTGTAGTAGCTCTTTGAAACTTGACAAAATAAAGGAGTTCACAGTTTTTTCTCTATGGTTTGTTTCCTCTTCAAGTAGCCCTAGGCACAGACGTTGGAAAAGCACTTTCATTGAGAGGGGTTGCCAAACTTAGAAATAACGAGTTTCCGAAATACCAGCAAATATATTTTCACCCAATGTTGGTAATTCCTTGGCGGTAATGATCAGTACAAAAATCCCACTTGGCTCACCAACCTTTGTTCTTCCAGGTTGAAGCGTTCGTCTACCTTAGCAGTTTTTATATTTAGGTTTCCCTCTGTTCTCTCCTGTATAGATAGATGAATTTGGAAGTCTAAATCCAACATGGTTTGCAGTAGCTCTTTGAAACTTGAAAAAATAGAGAACTTCTCAGTTTTGTCTCTAGGATTTGTTTCCGCTTCAAATAGCCCTAAGCATAGACTGAGGAAAAGCACTTTCATTGAGAGGGGTTGCCAAGCTTCCAAGAAATTACGAGTTTCCGATATACCAGCAAATATTTTTTCACCCACTGTTGATGATACTTGGTGGTAATGATCGGTACACAAATCCCATTTGGCTCACCAAATTTTCTTCTTCTCGGTTGAAGTATTCGTCTACAGTAGCAGTTTTTATATTTAGGTTTCACTCTATTCTCTGATATATAGATAGATGAATTTGGAACTCTAAATCCAACATGGTTTGTAGTAACTCTTTGAAACTTGACAAAATAAAGGAGTTCTCAGTTTTGTCTCTATGGTTTGTTTCCTCTTCAAGTAGCCCTAAGCACAGACTTTGGAAAAGCACTTTCATTGAGAGGGGTTGCCAAGCTTCCAAGATATTACGAGTTTCCGAAATACCAGCAAACATTTTTTCACCCAATGTTGTTGATACTTGGTCGTAATGATCAGTACACAATTCTCAATTTGCTCACCAAATTTTGTTCTTCTAGGTTGAAGCGTTTGTCTACTGCAGAAGTTTTTATATTTAGGTTTCCCTCTGTTCTCTCCTATATAGATACATGAATTTGGAACTCTAAATCCAACATGGTTTGCAGTAGCTCTTCAAACTTGACAAATTAAAGGAGTTCTCAGTTTTGTCTCTATGGTTTGTTTCCTCTTCAAGTAGCCCTAGGCACAGACTGTGGAAAAGTACTTTCATTGAGAGGTGTTCCCAAGCTTCTAAGAAATAACGAGTTTCCGAAATACCAACAAACATTTTTTCACCCAATCTTGATGATACTTGGTGGTGATGATCAGTACACAAATCCCTATTGGATCACCAAATTTTGTTCTTCTAGGTTGAAGCGTTCGTCTACAGTAACAATTTTTATATTTAGGTTTCACTCTGTTCTCTCCTATATAGATAGATGAATTTGGAACTCTATATCAACATGGTTTGTAGTAGCCCTTTGAAATGTTACAGAATAAAGCAGTTCTCCGTTTTGTCTCTATAATTTGTTTCCGCTTCAAGTAGCCCTAATCTGTTACTGTTGAAAAGCACTTTCATTGAGAGGTGTTGCCAAGCTTCCAAGAAATTACAAGTTTCCGAAATACAAGCAAATATTTTTTCACCCAATCTTGATGATACTTGGTGGTCATGGTCAGTACAAAAATCCCATTTGGCTCACCAAATTTTGTTCTTCTAGGTTGAAGCGTTCGTCTACAGTAGCAGTTTTTATGTTTAAGTTTCACTCTGTTCACTGCTATATAGATTGATGAATTTGGAACTCTAAATCCAACATGGTTTGTAGTAGCTCTTTGAAACTTGAAAAAATAAAGGAGTTCTCAGTTTTGTCTCTATGGTTTGTTTATTCTTCAAGTAGCCCAAGGCACAGACTGTGGAAAAGAACTTTCATTGAGTGTGGTAGCCAAGCTTCTAAGAAATAACGAGTTTCTGAAATACCAGCAAATATTTTTTTAAATGAATCTTGATGATACGTGGTGGTAATGACAAGTACACAAATTCCACTTGGCTCACCAAATTTTGTTCTTCTAGGTTGAAGCATTCGTTTACAGTAGCAGTTTATATAATTAGGTTTCACTCTGTTCTCCCCTATATAGACAGATGAATATGGAACTCTAAATCCAATGTCGTTTGTAGTAGCTCTTTGAAACTTGACAAAATAAAGGAGTTCTCAGTTTTGTCTCTATGATTTGTTTCCGCTTCAAGTAACCCTAAGCAGAGAATGTGGAAAATCAATTTCATTGAGAGGGGTTGCCAAGCTTCCATGAAATTACGAGTTTCCGAATAACCAGCAAATATTTTTTCACCGAATATTGATGATACTTGGTGGTAATGATCAGTACACAAATCCCAGTTGGCTCACCAAATTTTGTTCTTCTAGGTTGAAGCGTTCGTTTAGAGTAGCAGTTTTTATATTTAGGTTTCACTCTTCTCTCCTACATAGACAGATGAATTTGGAACTCTAAATCCAATATGGTTTGTAGTAGCTCTTTGAAACTTGAAAAAATAGAGAAGTTCTCAGTTTTGTCTCTATGATTTGTTTCCGCCTAAAGTAGCCCTAAGCAGAGACTGAGGAATAGCACTTTCATTGAGAGGGGTTGCCAAGCTTCCAAGAAATAACGAGTTTCCGAAATACCAGCAAATATTTTTTCACCCACTGTTGATGATACTTGGTGGTAATGATCGGTACACAAATCCCACTTGGCTCACCCAATTTTCTTCTTCTAGGTTGAAGCGTTCGTCTACAGTAGCAGTTTTTATATTTAGGTTTCACTCTGTTCTCTCATATACAGATAGATGAATTTGGAACTCTAAATAAAATATGGTTTGTAGTAGCTCTTTGAAACTTGACAAAGTAAAGGAGTTCTCTGTTTGTCTCTATGGTTTGTTTCCGCTTCATGTAGCCCTAAGCAGAGACTGTGGAAAAGCACTTTCATTGAAAGGGGTTGCCAAGCTTCCAAGAAATTACGAGTTTCCTTAATACCAGCGAATATTTTTTCACCCAAGGTTGATGATACGTGGTGGTAATGATTGGTACACAAATCCCACTTGGCCCACCAAATTTTGTTCTTCTAGGTTGAAGCGTTCGTCTACAGTAGCAGTTTTTACATTTACGTATCACTCTGTTCTCTGCTATATAGATAGATGAATTTGGAACTCTAAATCCAACATGGTTTGTAGTAGCTCTTAGAAAATTCACAAAATACAGGAGTTCACAGTTTTGTCTCTATGGTTTGTTTCCTCTTCAAGTAGCCCTAGGCACAGACGTTGGAAAAGCACTTTCATGAGAGGGTTGCCACACTTCTAAGAAATAACGAGTTTCCGAAATACCAGCAAATATTTTTTCACCCAATCTTGATGACACTTGGTGGTAATGATCAGTACACAAATCCCACTTGGCTCACCAAATTTTGTTCTTCTAGGTTGAAGCGTTCGTCTACAGTAGCAGTTTTTATATTTAGGTTTCACTCTGTTCTCTCCTATATAGATAGATGAATTTGGAACTCCAAATAAAATATGGTTTGTAGTAGCTCTTTGAAACTTGACAAAATAAAGTAGTTCTCAGTTTTGTCTCTATGTTTGGTTTCCTGTTCAAGTAGTCCTAGGCACAGACTGTGGAAAAGCACTTTCATTGAGAGGGGTTGCCAATCTTCTAAGAAATAACGAGTCTCTGAAATACCAGCAAATATTTTTTCACCGAATCTTGATGATACTTGGTGGAAATGATCAGTACACAAATCCCAGTTGGCTCACCAAATTTTGTTCTTCTAGGTTGAAGCGTTCTTTTACAGTAGCAGTTTTTATATTTAGGTTTCACTCTTCTCTCCTACATAGACACATGAATTTGGAACTCTAAATCCAATATCGTTTGTAGTAGCACTTTGAAACTTGACAAAATAGAGGAGTTCTCAGTTTTGTGTCCAAGATTTGTTTCCGCTTCAAGTAGCCATAAGCAGAGACTGTGGAAAAGCACTTTCATTGAGAGGGGTTGCCAAGCTTCCAAGAAATTACGAGTTTCCGAAATACCAACAAATATTTTTTCACCCACTGTTGATGATACTTGGTGGTAATGATTGGTACACAAATCCCACTTGGCTCACCAAATTTTCTTCTTCTAGGTTGAAGCGTTCGTCTACAGTAGCAGTTTTTATATATAGGTTTCACTCTATTCTCTCCTATATAGATAGATGAATTTGGAACTCTAAATACAACATGGTTTGTAGTAGGTCTTTGAAACTTGACAAAATAAAGGATTTCTCAGTTTTGTCTCTATGGTTTGTTTCCTCTTTAAGTAGCCCTAAGCAGAGACTGTGGAAAAGCACTTTCATTGAGAGGGGTTGCCAAGCTTCCAAGAAATAACGAGTTTCCGAAATACCAGCAAATATTTTTTCACCCACTGTTGATGATACTTGGTGGTAATGATCGGTACACAAATCCCACTTGGCTCACCCAATTTTCTTCTTCTAGGTTGAAGCGTTCGTCTACAGTAGCAGTTTTTATATTTAGGTTTCACTCTGTTCTCTCATATATAGATAGATGAATTTGGAACTCTAAATAAAATATGGTTTGTAGTAGCTCTTTGAAACTTGACAAAGTAAAGGAGTTCTCTGTTTTGTCTCTATGGTTTGTTTCCGCTTCATGTAGCCCTAAGCAGAGACTGTGGAAAAGCACTTTCATTGAAAGGGGTTGCCAAGCTTCCAAGAAATTACGAGTTTCCTTAATACCAGCGAATATTTTTTCACCCAAGGTTGATGATACGTGGTGGTAATGATTGGTACACAAATCCCACTTGGCCCACCAAATTTTGTTCTTCTAGGTTGAAGCGTTCGTCTACAGTAGCAGTTTTTACATTTACGTATCACTCTGTTCTCTGCTATATAGATAGATGAATTTGGAACTCTAAATCCAACATGGTTTGTAGTAGCTCTTAGAAAATTCACAAAATACAGGAGTTCACAGTTTTGTCTCTATGGTTTGTTTCCTCTTCAAGTAGCCCTAGGCACAGACGTTGGAAAAGCACTTTCATTGAGAGGGGTTGCCAAACTTCTAAAAAATAACGAGTTTCCGAAATACCAGCAAATGGTTTTTTCACCCAATGTTGATGATTCTTGGTGGTAATAATAAGTACACAAATCCCACTTGGCTCACCAAATTTTGTTCTTCTAGGTTGAAGCGTTCGTCTACCTTAGCAGTTTTTATATTTAGGTTTCCCTCTGTTCTCTCCTATATAGGTGGATGAATTTGGAACTCTAAATCCAACATGGTTTGCAGTAGCTCTTTGAAACTTGACAAAATAATTTAGTTCTCAGTTTTGTCTCTATTTTTTGTTTCCTGTTCAAGTAGTCCTATGCACAGACTGTGGAAAAGCACTTTCATTGAGAGGGGTTGCCAAGCTTCTAAGAAATAACGAGTCTCCGAAATACCAGGAAATATTTTTTCACCGAATCTTGATGATACTTGGTGGTAATGATCAGTACACAAATCCCACTTGGCTCACCAAATTTTGTTCTTCTAGGTTGAAGCGTTCGTGTACTGTAGCAGTTATTCTATTTAGGTTTCCCTCTGTTCTCTCCTATATAGATAGATGAATTTGGAACTCTAAATCCAACATGGTTTGCAGTAGCTCTTTGAAACTTGACAAAATTAAGTAGTTCTCAGTTTTGTCTCTATGTTTTGTTTCCTCTTCAAGTAGACCTAGGCACAGACTGTGGAAAAGCACTGTCATTGAGAGCGGTTGCCAAGCTTCTAAGAAATAACGATTTTCCGAAATACCAGCAAATATTTTTTCCCCAATCTTGATGATACTTGGTGGTAATGATCAGTACACAAGTCCCACTTGGCTCACCAAAATTTGTTCTTCTAGGTTGAAGCGTTCGTTTACAGTAGCAGTTTTTATATTTAGGTTTCACTCTGTTCTCTGCTATATAGATAGATGAATTTGGAACTCTAAATCCAACATGGTTTGTAGTAGCTCTTTGAAACTTGGCAAAATAAAGGAGTTCTCAGTTTTGTCTCAATGGTTTGTTTCCTCTTCAAGTACCCCTAGGAAGAGACTGTGGAAAAGCAATTTCATTGAGTGGTGTTGCCAAGCTTCTAAGAATTAACGAGTTTCTGAAATACCAGCAAATATTTTTTCACCCAATCTTGATGATACTTGGTGGTGATGATCAGTACACAAATCCCTATTGGATCACCAAATTTTGTTCTTCTAGGTTGAAGCGTTCGTCTACAGTAGCAGTTTTTATATTTAGGTTTCACTCTGTTCTCTCCTATATAGATAGATGAATTTGGAACTCCAAATAAAATATGGTTTGTAGTAGCTCTTTGAAACTTGACAAAGTAAAGGAGTTCTCAGTTTTGTCTCTATGGTTTGTTTCCGTTTCACGAAGCCCTAAGCAGAGACCGTGGAAAAGCAATTTCAATGAAAGGGGTTGCCAAGCTTCCAAGAAATTACGAGGTTCCGAAATATCAGCAAATATTTTTTCACCCAAGGTTGATGATACGTGGTGGTAATGATCGGTACACAAATCCCACTTGGCCCACCAAATTTTGTTCTTATAGGTTTAAGCGTTCGTCTACAGTAGCAATTTTTATATTTAGGTTTCACTCTGTTCTCTGCTATATAGATAGATGAGTTTGGAACTCTACATTCAACATGGTTTGTAGTAGCTCTTTGAAACTTGACAAAATACAGGAGTTCTCAGTTTTTTCTCTATGGTTTGTTTCCTCTTCAATTAGCCCTAAGCAGAGACTGTGGAAAAGCAATTTCATTGAGAATGGTTGCCAAGCTTCCAAATAATTACGAGTTTCCGAAATACCAGCGAATATTTTTTCAACCAAGGTTGATGATACGTGGTGGTAATGATTGGTACACAAATCCCACTTGGCCCACCAAATTTTGTTCTTCTAGGTTGAAGCATTCGTCTACAGTAGCAGTTTTTACATTTAGGTTTCACTCTGTTCTCTGCTTTATAGATAGATGAATTTGGAACTCTAAATCCAACATGGTTTGTAGTAGCTCTTTGAAACGTGACAAAATTAAGTAGTTCTCAGTTTTGTCTCTATGTTTTGTTTCCTCTTCAAGTAGACCTAGGCACAGACTGTGGAAAAGCACTGTCATTGAGAGCGGTTGCCAAGCTTCTAAGAAATAACGATTTTCCGAAATACCAGCAAATATTTTTTCCCCAATCTTGATGATACTTGGTGGTAATGATCAGTACACAAATCCCACTTGGCTCACCAAAATTTGTTCTTCTAGGTTGAAGCGTTCGTTTACAGTAGCAGTTTTTATATTTAGGTTTCACTCTATTCTCTGCTATATAGATAGATGAATTTGGAACTCTAAATCCAACATGATTTGTAGTAACTCATTGAAACTTGATAAAATAAAGGATTTCTCAGTTTTGTCTCTATGCTTTGTTTCTTCTTTAAGTAGCCCTAAGCAGAGACTGTGGAAAAGCACTTTCATTGAGAGGGGTTGCCAAGCTTCCAAGAAATACCGAGTTTCCGAAATACCAGCAAATATTTTTTCACCCACTGTTGATGATACTTGGTGGTAATGATCGGTACACAAATCCCACTTGGCTCACCAAGTTTTCTTCTTCTAGGTTGAAGCGTTCGTCTACTGTAGCAGTTTTTATATTTAGGTTTCCCTCTGTTCTCTCCTATATAGATCGATGAATTTGGAACTCTAAATCCAACATGGTTTGCAGTAGCTCTCTGAAACTTGACAAATTAAAGGAGTTCTCCGTTTTGTCTCTATGGTTATTTTCTGCTTCATGTAGCCCTAAGCAGAGACTGTGGAAAAGCACTTTCATTGAAAAGGGTTGCCAAGCTTATAAGAAATTGTGAGTTTCCGAAATTTCAGCAAATATTTTTTCACCCAATGTTGATGATACGTGGTGGTAATGATCGGTACACAAATCCCACTTGGCCCAACAAATTTTGTTCTTCTAGGTTGAAGCATTCGTCTACAGTAGCAGTTTTTATATTTAGGTTACACTCTGTTCTCTGCTATATAGATAGATGAATTTGGAACTCTAAATCCAACATGGTTTGTAGTAGCTCTTTGAAACTTGACAAAATAAAGGAGTTCACAGTTTTTTCTCTATGGTTTGTTTCCTCTTCAAGTAGCCCTAGGCACAGACGTTGGAAAAGCACTTCCATTGAGAGGGGTTGCCAAACTTAGAAATAACGAGTTTCCGAAATACCAGCAAATATATTTTCACCCAATGTTGGTAATTCCTTGGCGGTAATGATCAGTACAAAAATCCCACTTGGCTCACCAACCTTTGTTCTTCCAGGTTGAAGCGTTCGTCTACCTTAGCAGTTTTTATATTTAGGTTTCCCTCTGTTCTCTCCTGTATAGATAGATGAATTTGGAAGTCTAAATCCAACATGGTTTGCAGTAGCTCTTTGAAACTTGACAAAATAAAGTAGTTTTTAGTTTTGTCTCTATGTTTTTTTTCCTGTTCAAGTAGTCCTAGGCACAGGCTGTTGAAAAGCACCTTCATTGAGAGGGGTTGCCAAGCTTCTAAGAAATAACGAGTCTCCGAAATACCAGCAAATATTTTTTCACCGAATTTTGATCATACTGGGTGGTAATGATCAGTACACAAATCCCAGTCGGCTCACCAAATTTTGTTCTTCTAGGTTGAAGCGTTCGTTTAGAGTAGCAGTTTTTATATTTAGGTTTCACTCTTCTCTCCTACATAGACAGATGAATTTGGAACTCTAAATCCAATATCGTTTGTAGTAGCTCTTTGAAACTTGAAAAATTAGAGAAGTTCTCAGTTTTGTCTCTAGGATTTGTTTCCGCTTCAAGTAGCCCTAAGCATTGACTGAGGAAAAGCACTTTCATTGAGAGGGGTTGCCAAGCTTCCAAGAAATTACGAGTTTCCGATATACCAGCAAATATTTTTTCACCCACTGTTGATGATACTTGGTGGTAATGATCGGTACACAAATCCCATTTGGCTCACCAAATTTTCTTCTTCTAGGTTGAAGTATTCGTCTACAGTAGCAGTTTTTATATTTAGGTTTCACTCTATTCTCTGATATATAGATAGATGAATTTGGAACTCTAAATCCAACATGGTTTGTAGTAACTCTTTGAAACTTGACAAAATAAAGGAGTTCTCAGTTTTGTCTCTATGGTTTGTTTCCTCTTCAAGTAGCCCTAAGCACAGACTTTGGAAAAGCACTTTCCTTGAGAGGGGTGCCAAGCTTCCAAGATATTACGAGTTTCCGAAATACCAGCAAACATTTTTTCACCCAATGTTGTTGATACTTGGTCGTAATGATCAGTACACAATTCTCAATTTGCTCACCAAATTTTGTTCTTCCAGGTTGAAGCGTTTGTCTACTGCAGAAGTTTTTATATTTAGGTTTCCCTCTGTTCTCTCCTATATAGATAGATGAATTTGGAACACTAAATCCAACATGGTTTGCAGTAGCTCTTCAAACTTGACTAATTAAAGGAGTTCTCAGTTTTGTGTCTATGGTTTGTTTCCTCTTCAAGTAGCCCTAGGCACAGACTGTGGAAAAGTACTTTCATTGAGAGGTGTTCCCAAGCTTCTAAGAAATAACGAGTTTCCGAAATACCAACAAACATTTTTCCACCCAATCTTGATGATACTTGGTGGTGATGATCAGTACACAAATCCCTATTGGATCACCAAATTTTGTTCTTCTAGGTTGAAGCGTTCGTCTACAGTAACAATTTTTATATTTAGGTTTCACTCTGTTCTCTCCTATATAGATAGATGAATTTGGAACTCTATATCAACATGGTTTGTAGTAGCCCTTTGAAATGTTACAGAATAAAGCAGTTCTCCGTTTTGTCTCTATGATTTGTTTCCGCTTCAAGTAGCCCTAATCTGTTACTGTTGAAAAGCACTTTCATTGAGAGGTGTTGCCAAGCTTCCAAGAAATTACAAGTTTCCGAAATACAAGCAAATATTTTTCACCCAATCTTGATGATACTTGGTGGTCATGGTCAGTACAAAAATCCCATTTGGCTCACCAAATTTTGTTCTTCTAGGTTGAAGCGTTCGTCTACAGTAGCAGTTTTTATGTTTAAGTTTCACTCTGTTCACTGCTATATAGATAGATGAATTTGGAACTCTAAATCCAACATGGTTTGTAGTAGCTCTTTGAAACTTGAAAAAATAAAGGAGTTCTCAGTTTTGTCTCTATGGTTTGTTTATTCTTCAAGTAGCCCAAGGCACAGACTGTGGAAAAGAACTTTCATTGAGTGTGGTAGCCAAGCTTCTAAGAAATAACGAGTTTCTGAAATACCAGCAAATATTTTTTTAAATGAATCTTGATGATACGTGGTGGTAATGACAAGTACACAAATTCCACTTGGCTCACCAAATTTTGTTCTTCTAGGTTGAAGCATTCGTTTACAGTAGCAGTTTATATAATTAGGTTTCACTCTGTTCTCCCCTATATAGACAGATGAATATGGAACTCTAAATCCAATGTCGTTTGTAGTAGCTCTTTGAAACTTGACAAAATAAAGGAGTTCTCAGTTTTGTCTCTATGATTTGTTTCCGCTTCAAGTAACCCTAAGCAGAGAATGTGGAAAATCAATTTCATTGAGAGGGGTTGCCAAGCTTCCATGAAATTACGAGTTTCTGAATAACCAGCAAATATTTTTTCACCGAATATTGATGATACTTGGTGGTAATGATCAGTACACAAATCCCAGTTGGCTCACCAAATTTTGTTCTTCTAGGTTGAAGCGTTCGTTTAGAGTAGCAGTTTTTATATTTAGGTTTCACTCTTCTCTCCTACATAGACAGATGAATTTGGAACTCTAAATCCAATATGGTTTGTACTAGCTCTTTGAAACTTGAAAAAATAGAGAAGTTCTCAGTTTTGTCTCTATGATTTGTTTCCGCCTAAAGTAGCCCTAAGCAGAGACTGAGGAATAGCACTTTCATTGAGAGGGGTTGCCAAGTTTCCAAGAAATAACGAGTTTCCGAAATACCAGCAAATATTTTTTCACCCACTGTTGATGATACTTGGTGGTAATGATCGGTACACAAATCCCACTTGGCTCACCCAATTTTCTTCTTCTAGGTTGAAGCGTTCGTCTACAGTAGCAGTTTTTATATTTAGGTTTCACTCTGTTCTCTCATATATAGATAGATGAATTTGGAACTCTAAATAAAATATGGTTTGTAGTAGCTCTTTGAAACTTGACAAAGTAAAGGAGTTCTCTGTTTTGTCTCTATGGTTTGTTTCCGCTTCATGTAGCCCTAAGCAGAGACTGTGGAAAAGCATTTTCATTGAAAGGGGTTGCCAAGCTTCCAAGAAATTACGAGTTTCCTTAATACCAGCGAATATTTTTTCACCCAAGGTTGATGATACGTGGTGGTAATGATTGGTACACAAATCCCACTTGGCCCACCAAATTTTGTTCTTCTAGGTTGAAGCGTTCGTCTACAGTAGCAGTTTTTACATTTACGTATCACTCTGTTCTCTGCTATATAGATAGATGAATTTGGAACTCTAAATCCAACATGGTTTGTAGTAGCTCTTAGAAATTTCACAAAATACAGGACTTCACAGTTTTGTCTCTATGGTTTGTTTCCTCTTCAAATAGCCCTAGGCACAGACGTTGGAAAAGCACTTTCTTTGAGAGGGGTTGCCAAACTTCTAAAAAATAACGAGTTTCCGAAATACCAGCAAATAGTTTTTTCACCCAATGTTGATGATTCTTGGTGGTAATAATAAGTACACAAATCCCACTTGGCTCACCAAATTTTGTTCTTCTAGGTTGAAGCGTTCGTCTACAGTAGCAGTTTTTATATTTAGGTTTCCCTCTGTTCTCTCCTATATAGGTGGATGAATTTGGAACTCTAAATCCAACATGGTTTGTAGTAGCTCTTTGAAACTTGGCAAAATAAAGGAGTTCTCAGTTTTGTCTCAATGGTTTGATTCCTCTTCAAGTACCCCTAGGAAGAGACTGTGGAAAAGCAATTTCATTGAGTGGTGTTGCCAAGCTTCTAAGAATTAACGAGTTTCTGAAATACCAGCAAATATTTTTTCACGCAATCTTGATGACACTTGGTGGTAATGATCAGTACACAAATCCCACTTGGCTCACCAAATTTTGTTCTTCTAGGTTGAAGCGCTCGTCTACAGTAGCAGTTTTTATATTTAGGTTTCACTCTGTTCTCTCCTATATAGATAGATGAATTTGGAACTCCAAATAAAATATGGTTTGTAGTAGCTCTTTGAAACTTGACAAAATAAAGTAGTTCTCAGTTTTGTCTCTATGTTTGGTTTCCTGTTCAAGTAGTCCTAGGCACAGACTGTGGAAAAGCACTTTCATTGAGAGGGGTTGCCAAGCTTCTAAGAAATAACGAGTCTCTGAAATACCAGCAAATATTTTTTCACCGAACCTTGATGATACTTGGTGGAAATGATCAGTACACAAATCCCAGTTGGCTCACCAAATTTTGTTCTTCTAGGTTGAAGCGTTCGTTTACAGTAGCAGTTTTTATAGTTAGGTTTCACTCTTCTCTCCTACATAGACACATGAATTTGGAACTCTAAATCCAATATCGTTTGTAGTAGCACTTTGAAACTTGACAAAATAGAGGAGTTCTCAGTTTTGTGTCTAAGATTTGTTTCCGCTTCAAGTAGCCATAAGCAGAGACTGTGGAAAAGCACTTTCATTGAGAGGGGTTGCCAAGCTTCCAAGAAATTACGAGTTTCCGAAATACCAACAAATATTTTTTCACCCACTGTTGATGATACTTGGTGGTAATGATTGGTACACAAATCCCACTTGGCTCACCAAATTATCTTCTTCTAGGTTGAAGCGTGCGTCTACAGTAGCAGTTTTTATATTTAGGTTTCACTCTATTCTCTGCTATATAGATAGATGAATTTGGAACTCTAAATCCAACATGGTTTGTAGTAACTCTTTGAAACTTGACAAAATAAAGGATTTCTCAGTTTTGTCTCTATGGTTTGTTTCCTCTTTAAGTAGCCCTAAGCAGAGACTGTGGAAAAGCACTTTCATTGAGAGGGGTTGCCAAGCTTCCAAGAAATAACGAGTTTCCGAAATACCAGCAAATATTTTTTCACCCACTGTTGATGATACTTGGTGGTAATGATCGGTACACAAATCCCACTTGGCTCACCCAATTTTCTTCTTCTAGGTTGAAGCGTTCGTCTACAGTAGCAGTTTTTATATTTAGGTTTCACTCTGTTCTCTCATATATAGATAGATGAATTTGGAACTCTAAATCCAACATGGTTTGTAGTAGCTCTTAGAAAATTCACAAAATACAGGAGTTCACAGTTTTGTCTCTATGGTTTGTTTCCTCTTCAAGTAGCCCTAGGCACATACGTTGGAAAAGCACTTTCATTGAGAGGGGTTGCCAAACTTCTAAAAAATAACGAGTTTCCGAAATACCAGCAAATGGTTTTTTCACCCAATGTTGATGATTCTTGGTGGTAATAATAAGTACACAAATCCCACTTGGCTCACCAAATTTTGTTCTTCTAGGTTGAAGCGTTCGTCTACCTTAGCAGTATTTATATTTAGGTTTCCCTCTGTTCTCTCCTATATAGGTGGATGAATTTGGAACACTAAATCCAACATGGTTTGCAGTAGCTCTTTGAAACTTGACAAAATAATTTAGTTCTCAGTTTTGTCTCTATTTTTTGTTTCCTGTTCAAGTAGTCCTATGCACAGACTGTGGAAAAGCACTTTCATTGAGAGGGGTTGCCAAGCTTCTAAGAAATAACGAGTCTCCGAAATACCAGGAAATATTTTTCACCGAATCTTGATGATACTTGGTGGTAATGATCAGTACACAAATCCCACTTGGCTCACCAAATTTTGTTCTTCTAGGTTGAAGCGTTCGTGTACTGTAGCAGTTATTCTATTTAGGTTTCCCTCTGTTCTCTCCTATATAGATAGATGAATTTGGAACTCTAAATCCAACATGGTTTGCAGTAGCTCTTTGAAACTTGACAAAATTAAGTAGTTCTCAGTTTTGTCTCTATGTTTTGTTTCCTCTTCAAGTAGACCTAGGCACAGACTGTGGAAAAGCACTGTCATTGAGAGCGGTTGCCAAGCTTCTAAGAAATAACGATTTTCCGAAATACCAGCAAATATTTTTTCCCCAATCTTGATGATACTGGGTGGTAATGATCAGTACACAAGTCCCACTTGGCTCACCAAAAATTTGTTCTTCTAGGTTGAAGCGTTCCTTTACAGTAGCAGTTTTTATATTTAGGTTTCACTCTGTTCTCTGCTATATAGATAGATGAATTTGGAACTCTAAATCCAACATGGTTTGTAGTAGCTCTTTGAAACTTGGCAAAATAAAGGAGTTCTCAGTTTTGTCTCAATGGTTTGTTTCCTCTTCAAGTACCCCTAGGAAGAGACTGTGGAAAAGCAATTTCATTGAGTGGTGTTGCCAAGCTTCTAAGAATTAACGAGTTTCTGAAATACCAGCAAATATTTTTTCACCCAATCTTGATGATACTTGGTGGTGATGATCAGTACACAAATCCCTATTGGATCACCAAATTTTGTTCTTCTAGGTTGAAGCGTTCGTCTACAGTAGCAGTTTTTATATTTAGGTTTCACTCTGTTCTCTCCTATATAGATAGATGAATTTGGAACTCCAAATAAAATATGGTTTGTAGTAGCTCTTTGAAACTTGACAAAGTAAAGGAGTTCTCAGTTTTGTCTCTATGGTTTGTTTCCGTTTCACGTAGCCCTAAGCAGAGACCGTGGAAAAGCAATTTCAATGAAAGGGGTTGCCAAGCTTCCAAGAAATTACGAGGTTCCGAAATATCAGCAAATATTTTTTCACCCAAGGTTGATGATACGTGGTGGTAATGATCGGTACACAAATCCCACTTGGCCCACCAAATTTTGTTCTTATAGGTTTAAGTGTTCGTCTACAGTAGCAATTTTTATATTTAGGTTTCACTCTGTTCTCTGCTATATAGATAGATGAATTTGGAACTCTACATTCAACATGGTTTGTAGTAGCTCTTTGAAACTTGACAAAATACAGGAGTTCTCAGTTTTTTCTCTATGGTTTGTTTCCTCTTCAATTAGCCCTAAGCAGAGACTGTGGAAAAGCAATTTCATTGAGAATGGTTGCCAAGCTTCCAAATAATTACGAGTTTCCGAAATACCAGCGAATATTTTTTCAACCAAGGTTGATGATACGTGGTGGTAATGATTGGTACACAAATCCCACTTGGCCCACCAAATTTGTTCTTCTAGGTTGAAGCATTCGTCTACAGTAGCAGTTTTACATTTAGGTTTCACTCTGTTCTCTGCTTTATAGATAGATGAATTTGGAACTCTAAATCCAACATGGTTTGTAGTAGCTCTTTGAAACTTGACAAAATTAAGTAGTTCTCAGTTTTGTCTCTATGTTTTGTTTCCTCTTCAAGTAGACCTAGGCACAGACTGTGGAAAAGCACTGTCATTGAGAGCGGTTGCCAAGCTTCTAAGAAATAACGATTTTCCGAAATACCAGCAAATATTTTTTCCCCAATCTTGATGATACTTGGTGGTAATGATCAGTACACAAATCCCACTTTGCTCACCAAAATTTGTTCTTCTAGGTTGAAGCGTTCGTTTACAGTAGCAGTTTTTATATTTAGGTTTCACTCTATTCTCTGCTATATAGATAGATGAATTTGGAACTCTAAATCCAACATGATTTGTAGTAACTCATTGAAACTTGATAAAATAAAGGATTTCTCAGTTTTGTCTCTATGCTTTGTTTCCTCTTTAAGTAGAACTAAGCAGAGACTGTGGAAAAGCACTTTCATTGAGAGGGTTGCCAAGCTTCCAAGAAATACCGAGTTTCCGAAATACCAGCAAATATTTTTTCACCCACTGTTGATGATACTTGGTGGTAATGATCGGTACACAAATCCACCTTGGCTCACCAAGTTTTCTTCTTCTAGGTTGAAGCGTTCGTCTACTGTAGCAGTTTTTATATTTAGGTTTCCCTCTGTTCTCTCCTATATAGATAGATGAATTTGGAACTCTAAATCCAATATGGTTTGCAGTAGCTCTCTGAAACTTGACAAATTAAAGGAGTTCTCCGTTTTGTCTCTATGGTTATTTTCTGCTTCATGTAGCCCTAAGCAGAGACTGTGGAAAAGCACTTTCATTGAAAAGGGTTGCCAAGCTTATAAGAAATTGTGAGTTTCCGAAATTTCAGCAAATATTTTTTCACCCAATGTTGATGATACGTGGTGGTAATGATCGGTACACAAATCCCACTTGGCCCAACAAATTTTGTTCTTCTAGGTTGAAGCATTCGTCTACAGTAGCAGTTTTAATATTTAGGTTACACTCTGTTCTCTGCTATAGATGAATTTGGAACTCTACATCCAACATGGTTTGTAGTAGCTCTTTGAAACTTGACAAAATAAAGGAGTTCACAGTTTTTTCTCTATGGTTTGTTTCCTCTTGATGTAGCCCTAGGCACAGACGTTGGAAAAGCACTTCCATTGAGAGGGGTTACCAAACTTAGAAATAACGAGTTTCCGAAATACCAGCAAATATATTTTCACCCAATGTTGGTAATTCCTTGGCGGTAATGATCAGTACAAAAATCCCACTTGGCTCACCAACCTTTGTTCTTCCAGGTTGAAGCGTTCGTCTACCTTAGCAGTTTTTATATTTAGGTTTCCCTCTGTTCTCTCCTGTATAGATAGATGAATTTGGAAGTCTAAATCCAACATGGTTTGCAGTAGCTCTTTGAAACTTGACAAAATAAAGTAGTTTTCAGTTTTGTCTCTATGTTTTTTTTTCCTGTTCAAGTAGTCCTAGGCACAGGCTGTTGAAAAGCACCTTCATTGAGAGGGGTTGCCAAGCTTCTAAGAAATAACGAGTCTCCGAAATACCAGCAAATATTTTTTCACCGAATTTTGATCATACTGGGTGGTAATGATCAGTACACAAATCCCAGTCGGCTCACCAAATTTTGTTCTTCTAGGTTGAAGCGTTCGTTTAGAGTAGCAGTTTTTATATTTAGGTTTCACTCTTCTCTCCTACATAGACAGATGAATTTGGAACTCTAAATCCAATATCGTTTGTAGTAGCTCTTTGAAACTTGAAAAAATAGAGAAGTTCTCAGTTTTGTCTCTAGGATTTGTTTCCGCTTCAAGTAGCCCTAAGCATTGACTGAGGAAAAGCACTTTCATTGAGAGGGGTTGCCAAGCTTCCAAGAAATTACGAGTTTCGATATACCAGCAAATATTTTTTCACCCACTGTTGATGATACTTGGTGGTAATGATCGGTACACAAATCCCATTTGGCTCACCAATTTTCTTCTTCTAGGTTGAAGTATTCGTCTACAGTAGCAGTTTTTATATTTAGGTTTCACTCTATTCTCTGATATATAGATAGATGAATTTGGAACTCTAAATCCAACATGGTTTGTAGTAACTCTTTGAAACTTGACAAAATAAAGGAGTTCTCAGTTTTGTCTCTATGGTTTGTTTCCTCTTCAAGTAGCCCTAAGCACAGACTTTGGAAAAGCACTTTCATTGAGAGGGGTTGCCAAGCTTCCAAGATATTACGAGTTTCCGAAATACCAGCAAACATTTTTTCACCCAATGTTGTTGATACTTGGTCGTAATGATCAGTACACAATTCTCAATTTGCTCACCAAATTTTGTTCTTCCAGGTTGAAGCGTTTGTCTACTGCAGAAGTTTTTATATTTAGGTTTCCCTCTGTTCTCTCCTATATAGATAGATGAATTTGGAACTCTAAATCCAACATGGTTTGCAGTAGCTCTTCAAACTTGACAAATTAAAGGAGTTCTCAGTTTTGTCTCTATGGTTTGTTTCCTCTTCAAGTAGCCCTAGGCACAGACTGTTGGAAAAGTACTTTCATTGAGAGGTGTTCCCAAGCTTCTAAGAAATAACGAGTTTCCGAAATACCAACAAACATTTTTTCACCCAATCTTGATGATACTTGGTGGTGATGATCAGTACACAAATCCCTATTGGATCACCAAATTTTGTTCTTCTAGGTTGAAGCGTTCGTCTACAGTAACAATTTTTATATTTAGGTTTCACTCTGTTCTCTCCTATATAGATAGATGAATTTGGAACTCTATATCAACATGGTTTGTAGTAGCCCTTTGAAATGTTACAGAATAAAGCAGTTCTCCGTTTTGTCTCTATGATTTGTTTCCGCTTCAAGTAGCCCTAATCTGTTACTGTTGAAAAGCACTTTCATTGAGAGGTGTTGCCAAGCTTCCAAGAAATTACAAGTTTCCGAAATACAAGCAAATATTTTTTCACATCTTGATGATACTTGTGGTCATGGTCAGTACAAAAATCCCATTTGGCTCACCAAATTTTGTTCTTCTAGGTTGAAGCGTTCGTCTACAGTAGCAGTTTTTATGTTTAAGTTTCACTCTGTTCACTGCTATATAGATAGATGAATTTGGAACTCTAAATCCAACATGGTTTGTAGTAGCTCTTTTGAAACTTGAAAAAATAAAGGAGTTCTCAGTTTTGTCTCTATGGTTTGTTTATTCTTCAAGTAGCCAAGGCACAGACTGTGGAAAAGAACTTTCATTGAGTGTGGTAGCCAAGCTTCTAAGAAATAACGAGTTCTGAAATACCAGCAAATATTTTTTAATGAATCTTGATGATACGTGGTGGTAATGACAAGTACACAAATTCCACTTGGCTCACCAAATTTTGTTCTTCTAGGTTGAAGCATTCGTTTACAGTAGCAGTTTATATAATTAGGTTTCACTCTGTTCTCCCCTATATAGACAGATGAATATGGAACTCTAAATCCAATGTCGTTTGTAGTAGCTCTTTGAAACTTGACAAAATAAAGGAGTTCTCAGTTTTGTCTCTATGATTTGTTTCCGCTTCAAGTAACCCTAAGCAGAGAATGTGGAATATCAATTTCATTGAGAGGGGTTGCCAGCTTCCATGAAATTACGAGTTTCCGAATAACCAGCAAATATTTTTTCACCGAATATTGATGATACTTGGTGGTAATGATCAGTACACAAATCTCAGTTGGCCTCACCAAATTTTGTTCTTCTAGGTTGAAGCGTTCGTTTAGAGTAGCAGTTTTTATATTTAGGTTTCACTCTTCTCTCCTACATAGACAGATGAATTTGGAACTCTAAATCCAATATGGTTTGTAGTAGCTCTTTGAAACTTGAAAAAATAGAGAAGTTCTCAGTTTTGTCTCTATGATTTGTTTCCGCCTAAAGTAGCCCTAAGCAGAGACTGAGGAATGCACTTTCATTGAGAGGGGTTGCCAAGCTTCAAGAAATAACGAGTTTCCGAAAATACCAGCAAATATTTTTTCACCCACTGTTGATGATACTTGGTGGTAATGATCGGTACACAAATCCCACTTGGCTCACCCAATTTTCTTCTTCTAGGTTGAAGCGTTCGTCTACAGTAGCAGTTTTTATATTTAGGTTTCACTCTGTTCTCTCATATATAGATAGATGAATTTGGAACTCTAAATAAAATATGGTTTGTAGTAGCTCTTTGAAACTTGACAAAGTAAAGGAGTTCTCTGTTTTGTCTCTATGGTTTGTTTCTGCTTCATGTAGCCCTAAGCAGAGACTGTGGAAAAGCACTTTCATTGAAAGGGGTTGCCAAGCTTCCAAGAAATTACGAGTTTCCTTAATACCAGCGAATATTTTTCACCCAAGGTTGATGATACGTGGTGGTAATGATTGGTACACAAATCCCACTTGGCCCACCAAATTTTGTTCTTCTAGGTGAAGCGTTCGTCTACAGTAGCAGTTTTTACATTTACGTATCACTCTGTTCTCTGCTATATAGATAGATGAATTTGGAACTCTAAATCCAACATGGTTTGTAGTAGCTCTTAGAAAATTCACAAAATACAGGAGTTCACAATTTTGTCTCTATGGTTTGTTCCTCTTCAAGTAGCCCTAGGCACAGACGTTGGAAAGCACTTTCATTGAGAGGGGTTGCCAAACTTCTAAAAAATAACGAGTTTCCGAAATACCAGCAAAGAGTTTTTTCACCCAATGTTGATGATTCTTGGTGGTAATAATAAGTACACAAATCCCACTTGGCTCACCAAATTTTGTTCTTCTAGGTTGAAGCGTTCGTCTACAGTAGCAGTTTTTATATTTAGGTTTCCCTCTGTTCTCTCCTATATAGGTGGATGAATTTGGAACTCTAAATCCAACATGGTTTGTAGTAGCTCTTTGAAACTTGGCAAAATAAAGGAGTTCTCAGTTTTGTCTCAATGGTTGTTTCCTCTTCAAGTACCCTAGGAAGAGACTGTGGAAAAGCAATTTCATTGAGTGGTGTTGCCAAGCTTCTAAGAATTAACGAGTTTCTGAAATACCAGCAAATATTTTTTCACGCAATCTTGATGACGCTTGGTGGTAATGATCAGTACACAAATCCCACTTGGCTCACCAAATTTTGTTCTTCTAGGTTGAAGCGTTCGTCTACAGTAGCAGTTTTTATATTTAGGTTTCACTCTGTTCTCTCCTATATAGATTGATGAATTTGGAACTCTAAATAAAATATGGTTTGTAGTAGCTCTTTGAAACTTGACAAAATAAAGTAGTTCTCTGTTTTGTCTCTATGTTTGGTTTCCTGTTCAAGTAGTCCTAGGCACAGACTGTGGAAAAGCACTTTCATTGAGAGGGGTGTCAAGCTTCTAAGAAATACGAGTCTCTGAAATACCAGCAAATATTTTTTCACCGAATCTTGATGATACTTGGTGGAAATGATCAGTACATAAATCCCAGTTGGCTCACCAAATTTTGTTCTTCTAGGTTGAAGCGTTCTTTTACAGTAGCAGTTTTTATATTTAGGTTTCACTCTTCTCTCCTACATAGACACATGAATTTGGAACTCTAAATCCAATATCGTTTGTAGTAGCACTTTGAAACTTGACAAAATAGAGGAGTTCTCAGTTTTGTGTCTAAGATTTGTTTCCGCTTCAAGTAGCCATAAGCAGAGACTGTGGAAAAGCACTTTCATTGAGAGGGGTTGCCAAGCTTCAAGAAATTACGAGTTTCCGAAATACCAACAAATATTTTTTCACCCACTGTTGATGATACTTGGTGGTAATGATTGGTACACAAATCCCACTTGGCTCACCAAATTTTCTTCTTCTAGGTTGAAGCGTTCGTCTACAGTAGCAGTTTTTATATTTAGGTTTCACTCTATTCTCTGCTATATAGATAGATGAATTTGGAACTCTAAATCCAACATGGTTTGTAGTAACTCTTTGAAACTTGACAAAATAAAGGATTTCTCAGTTTTGTCCCTATGGTTTGTTTCCTCTTTAAGTAGCCCTAAGCAGAGACTGTGGAAAAGCACTTTCATTGAGAGGGGTTGCCAAGCTTCCATGAAATAACGAGTTTCCAAAATACCAGCAAATATTTTTCACCCACTGTTGATGATACTTGGTGGTAATGATCGGTACACAAATCCCACTTGGCTCACCCAATTTTCTTCTTCTAGGTTGAAGCGTTCGTCTACAGTAGCAGTTTTTATATTTAGGTTTCACTCTGTTCTCTCATATATAGATAGATGAATTAGGAACTCTAAATAAATATGGTTTGTAGTAGCTCTTTGAAACTTGACAAAGTAAAGGAGTTCTCTGTTTTGTCTCTATGGTTTTTTTCCGCTTCATGTAGCCCTAAGCAGAGACTGTGGAAAAGCACGTTCATTGAAAGGGGTTGCCAAGCTTCCAAGAAATTACGAGTTTCCTTAATACCAGCGAATATTTTTCACCCAAGGTTGATGATACGTGGTGGTAATGATTGGTACACAAATCCCACTTGGCCCACCAAATTTTGTTCTTCTAGGTTGAAGCGTTCGTCTACAGTAGCAGTTTTTACATTTACGTATCACTCTGTTCTCTGCTATATAGATAGATGAATTTGGAACTCTAAATCCAACATGGTTTGTAGTAGCTCTTAGAAATTCACAAAATACAGGAGTTCACAGTTTTGTCTCTATGGTTTGTTTCCTCTTCAAGTAGCCCTAGGCACAGACGTTGGGAAAAGCACTTTCATGAGAGGGGTTGCCAAACTTCTAAAAAATAACGAGTTTCCGAAATACCAGCAAATGGTTTTTTCACCCAATGTTGATGATTCTTGGTGGTAATAATAAGTACACAAATCCCACTTGGCTCACCAAATTTTGTTCTTCTAGGTTGAAGCGTTCGTCTACCTTAGCAGTTTTATATTTAGGTTTCCCTCTGTTCTCTCCTATATAGGTGGATGAATTTGGAACTCTAAATCCAACATGGTTTGCAGTAGCTCTTTGATACTGACAAAATAATTTAGTTCTCAGTTTTGTCTCTATTTTTTGTTTCCTGTTCAAGTAGTCCTATGCACAGACTGTGGAAAAGCACTTTCATTGAGAGGGTTGCCAAGCTTCTAAGAAATAACGAGTCTCCGAAATACCAGGAAATATTTTTTCACCGAATCTTGATGATACTTGGTGGTAATGATCAGTACACAAATCCCACTTGGCTCACCAAATTTTGTTCTTCTAGGTTGAAGCGTTCGTGTACTGTAGCAGTTATTCTATTTAGGTTTCCCTCTGTTCTCTCCTATATAGATAGATGAATTTGGAACTCTAAATCCAACGTGGTTTGCAGTAGCTCTTTGAAACTTGACAAAATAAGTAGTTCTCAGTTTTGTCTCTATGTTTTGTTTCCTCTTCAAGTAGACCTAGGCACAGACTGTGGAAAAGCACTGTCATTGAGAGCGGTTGCCAAGCTTCTAAGAAATAACGATTTTCCGAAATACCAGCAAATATTTTTCCCAATCTTGATGATACTTGGTGGTAATGATCAGTACACAAGTCCACTTGGCTCACCAAAATTTGTTCTTCTAGGTTGAAGCGTTCGTTTACAGTAGCAGTTTTTATATTTAGGTTTCACTCTGTTCTCTGCTATATAGATAGATGAATTTGGAACTCTAAATCCAACATGGTTTGTAGTAGCTCTTTGAAACTTGGCAAAATAAAGGAGTTCTCAGTTTGTCTCAATGGTTTGTTTCCTCTTCAAGTACCCCTAGGAAGAGACTGTGGAAAAGCAATTTCATTGAGTGGTGTTGCCAAGCTTCTAAGAATTAACGAGTTTCTGAAATACCAGCAAATATTTTTTCACCCAATCTTGATGATACTTGGTGGTGATGATCAGTACACAAATCCCTATTGGATCACCAAATTTTGTTCTTCTAGGTTGAAGCGTTCGTGTACTGTAGCAGTTATTCTATTTAGGTTTCCCTCTGTTCTCTCCTATATAGATAGATGAATTTGGAACTCTAAATCCAACGTGGTTTGCAGTAGCTCTTTGAAACTTGACAAAATAAGTAGTTCTCAGTTTTGTCTCTATGTTTTGTTTCCTCTTCAAGTAGACCTAGGCACAGACTGTGGAAAAGCACTGTCATTGAGAGCGGTTGCCAAGCTTCTAAGAAATAACGATTTTCCGAAATACCAGCAAATATTTTTTCCCCAATCTTGATGATACTTGGTGGTAATGATCAGTACACAAGTCCCACTTGGCTCACCAAAATTTGTTCTTCTAGGTTGAAGCGTTCGTTTACAGTAGCAGTTTTTATATTTAGGTTTCACTCTGTTCTCTGCTATATAGATAGATGAATTTGGAACTCTAAATCCAACATGGTTTGTAGTAGCTCTTTGAAACTTGGCAAAATAAAGGAGTTCTCAGTTTTGTCTCAATGGTTTGTTTCCTCTTCAAGTACCCCTAGGAAGAGACTGTGGAAAAGCAATTTCATTGAGTGGTGTTGCCAAGCTTCTAAGAATTAACGAGTTTCTGAAATACCAGCAAATATTTTTTCACCCAATCTTGATGATACTTGGTGGTGATGATCAGTACACAAATCCCTATTGGATCACCAAATTTTGTTCTTCTAGGTTGAAGCGTTCGTCTACAGTAGCAGTTTTTATATTTAGGTTTCACTCTGTTCTCTCCTATATAGATAGATGAATTTGGAACTCCAAATAAAATATGGTTTGTAGTAGCTCTTTGAAACTTGACAAAGTAAAGGAGTTCTCAGTTTTGTCTCTATGGTTTGTTTCCGTTTCACGTAGCCCTAAGCAGAGACCGTGGAAAAGCAATTTCAATGAAAGGGGTTGCCAAGCTTCCAAGAAATTACGAGGTTCCGAAATATCAGCAAATATTTTTTCACCCAAGGTTGATGATACGTGGTGGTAATGATCGGTACACAAATCCCACTTGGCCCACCAAATTTTGTTCTTATAGGTTTAAGCGTTCGTCTACAGTAGCAATTTTTATATTTAGGTTTCACTCTGTTCTCTCCTATATAGATAGATGAATTTGGAACTCTACATTCAACATGGTTTGTAGTAGCTCTTTGAAACTTGACAAAATACAGGAGTTCTCAGTTTTTTCTCTATGGTTTGTTTCCTCTTCAATTAGCCCTAAGCAGAGACTGTGGAAAAGCAATTTCATTGAGAATGGTTGCCAAGCTTCCAAATATATACGAGTTTCCGAAATACCAGCGAATATTTTTTCAACCAAGGTTGATGATACGTGGTGGTAATGATTGGTACACAAATAACACTTGGCCCACCAAATTTTGTTCTTCTAGGTTGAAGCATTCGTCTACAGTAGCAGTTTTTACTTTTAGGTTTCACTCTGTTCTCTGCTTTATAGATAGATGAATTTGGAACTCTAAATCCAACATGGTTTGTAGTAGCTCTTTGAAAATTGACAAAATAAAGAAGTTCACAGTTTTGTCTCTATGGTTTGTTTCCTCTTCAAGTAGCCCTAGGCACAGACGTTGTAAAAGCACTTTCATTGAGAGGGGTTGCCAAACTTCTAAAAAAAAACGAGTTGCCGAAATACCAGCAAATATTTTTTCACCCAATGTTGATGATACTTGACGGTAATGATCAGTACACAAATCCCACTTGGCTCACCAAATTTTGTTCTTCCAGGTTGAAGCGTTCATCTACCTTAGCAGTTTTTATATTTAGGTTTCCCTCTGTTATCTAATATATACATAGATGAATTTGGAACTCTAAATCCGATATGGTTTGCAGTAGCTCTTTGAAACTTGACAAAATAAAGGAGTTCTCAGTTTTGTCTCTATGATTTGTTTCTGCTTCAAGTAGCCTTAAGCAGAGACTGTGGAAAAGCACTTTAATTGAGAGGGTTTTCCAAGCTTCCAAGAAATTACGAGTTTCCGAAATACCAGCAAATATTTTTTCAGCCAATGTTGATGATACTTGGTGGTAATGATCAGTACACAAATCCCACTTGGCTCACTAAATTTTCTTCTTCTAGGTTGAAGCGTTCGTCTACAGTAGCAGTTTTTATATTTAGGTTTCACTCTATTCTCTGCTATATAGATAGATGAATTTGGAACTCTAAATCCAACATGATTTGTAGTAACTCATTGAAACTTGATAAAATAAAGGATTTCTCAGTTTTGTCTCTATGCGTTGTTTCCTCTTTAAGTAGCCCTAAGCACAGACTGTGGAAAAGCACTTTCATTGAGAGGGGTTGCCAAGCTTCCAAGAAATACCGAGTTTCCGAAATACCAGCAAATATTTTTTCACCCACTGTTGATGATACTTGGTGGTAATGATCGGTACACAAATCCCACTTGGCTCACCAAGTTTTCTTCTTCTAGGTTGAAGCGTTCGTCTACTGTAGCAGTTTTTATATTTAGGATTCTCTCTGTTCTCTCCTATATAGATGGATGAATTTGGAACTCTAAATCCAACATGGTTTGCAGTAGCTCTCTGAAACTTGACAAATTAAAGGAGTTCTCCGTTTTGTCTCTATGGTTATTTTTTGCTTCATGTAGCCCTAGGCAGAGACTGTGGAAAAGCACTTTCATTGAAAAGGGTTGCCAAGCTTATAAGAAATTGTGAGTTTCCGAAATTTCAGCAAATATTTTTTCACCCAATGTTGATGATACGTGGTGGTAATGATCGGTACACAAATCCCACTTGGCCCAACAAATTTTGTTCTTCTAGGTTGAAGCATTCGTCTACAGTAGCAGTTTTTATATTTAGGTTACACTCTGTTCTCTGCTATATAGATAGATGAATATGGAACTCTAAATCCAACATGGTTTGTAGTAGCTCTTTGAAACTTGACAAAATAAAGGAGTTCACAGTTTTTTCTCTATGGTTTGTTTCCTCTTCAAGTAGCCCTAGGCACAGACGTTGGAAAAGCACTTCCATTGAGAGGGGTTGCCAAACTTAGAAATAACGAGTTTCCGAAATACCAGCAAATATATTTTCACCCAATGTTGGTAATTCCTTGGCGGTAATGATCAGTACAAAAATCCCACTTGGCTCACCAACCTTTGTTCTTCCAGGTTGAAGCGTTCGTCTACCTTAGCAGTTTTTATATTTAGGTTTCCCTCTGTTCTCTCCTGTATAGATAGATGAATTTGGAAGTCTAAATCCAACATGGTTTGCAGTAGCTCTTTGAAACTTGACAAAATAAAGTAGTTTTTAGTTTTGTCTCTATGTTTTTTTTCCTGTTCAAGTAGTCCTAGGCACAGGCTGTTGAAAAGCACCTTCATTGAGAGGGGTTGCCAAGCTTCTAAGAAATAACGAGTCTCCGAAATACCAGCAAATATTTTTTCACCGAATTTTGATCATACTGGGTGGTAATGATCAGTACACAAATCCCAGTCGGCTCACCAAATTTTGTTCTTCTAGGTTGAAGTGTTCGTTTAGAGTAGCAGTTTTTATATTTAGGTTTCACTCTTCTCTCCTACATAGACAGATGAATTTGGAACTCTAAATCCAATATCGTTTGTAGTAGCTCTTTGAAACTTGAAAAAATAGAGAAGTTCTCAGTTTTGTCTCTAGGATTTGTTTCCGCTTCAAGTAGCCCTAAGCATAGACTGAGGAAAAGCACTTTCATTGAGAGGGGTTGCCAAGCTTCCAAGAAATTACGAGTTTCCGATATACCAGCAAATATTTTTTCACCCACTGTTGATGATACTTGGTGGTAATGATCGGTACACAAATCCCATTTGGCTCACCAAATTTTCTTCTTCTAGGTTGAAGTATTCGTCTACAGTAGCAGTTTTTATATTTAGGTTTCACTCTATTCTCTGATATATAGATAGATGAATTTGGAACTCTAAATCCAACATGGTTTGTAGTAACTCTTTGAAACTTGACAAAATAAAGGAGTTCTCAGTTTTGTCTCTATGGTTTGTTTCCTCTTCAAGTAGCCCTAAGCACAGACTGTGGAAAAGCTCTTTCATTGAGAGGGGTTGCCAAGCTTCCAAGATATTACGAGTTTCCGAAATACCAGCAAACATTTTTTCACCCAATGTTGTTGATACTTGGTCGTAATGATCAGTACACAATTCTCAATTTGCTCACCAAATTTTGTTCTTCTAGGTTGAAGCGTTTGTCTACTGCAGAAGTTTTTATATTTAGGTTTCCCTCTGTTCTCTCCTATATAGATAGATGAATTTGGAACACTAAATCCAACATGGTTTGCAGTAGCTCTTCAAACTTGACAAATTAAAGGAGTTCTCAGTTTTGTCTCTATGGTTTGTTTCCTCTTCAAGTAGCCCTAGGCACAGACTGTGGAAAAGTACTTTCATTGAGAGGTGTTCCCAAGCTTCTAAGAAATAACGAGTTTCCGAAATACCAACAAACATTTTTTCACCCAATCTTGATGATACTTGGTGGTGATGATCAGTACACAAATCCCTATTGGATCACCAAATTTTGTTCTTCTAGGTTGAAGCGTTCGTCTACAGTAACAATTTTTATATTTAGGTTTCACTCTGTTCTCTCCTATATAGATAGATGAATTTGGAACTCTATATCAACATGGTTTGTAGTAGCCCTTTGAAATGTTACAGAATAAAGCAGTTCTCCGTTTTGTCTCTATGATTTGTTTCCGCTTCAAGTAGCCCTAATCTGTTACTGTTGAAAAGCACTTTCATTGAGAGGTGTTGCCAAGCTTCCAAGAAATTACAAGTTTCCGAAATACAAGCAAATATTTTTTCACCCAATCTTGATGATACTTGGTGGTCATGGTCAGTACAAAAATCCCATTTGGCTCACCAAATTTTGTTCTTCTAGGTTGAAGCGTTCGTCTACAGTAGCAGTTTTTATGTTTAAGTTTCACTCTGTTCACTGCTATATAGATAGATGAATTTGGAACTCTAAATCCAACATGGTTTGTAGTAGCTCTTTGAAACTTGAAAAAATAAAGGAGTTCTCAGTTTTGTCTCTATGGTTTGTTTATTCTTCAAGTAGCCCAAGGCACAGACTGTGGAAAAGAACTTTCATTGAGTGTGGTAGCCAAGCTTCTAAAAATAACGAGTTTCTGAAATACCAGCAAATATTTTTTTAAATGAATCTTGATGATACGTGGTGGTAATGACAAGTACACAAATTCCACTTGGCTCACCAAATTTTTTTCTTCTAAGTTGAAGCATTCGTTTACAGTAGCAGTTTATATAATTAGGTTTCACTCTGTTCTCCCCTATATAGACAGATGAATATGGAACTCTAAATCCAATGTCGTTTGTAGTAGCTCTTTGAAACTTGACAAAATAAAGGAGTTCTCAGTTTTGTCTCTATGATTTGTTTCCGCTTCAAGTAACCCTAAGCAGAGAATGTGGAAAATCAATTTCATTGAGAGGGGTTGCCAAGCTTCCATGAAATTACGAGTTTCCGAATAACCAGCAAATATTTTTTCACCGAATATTGATGATACTTGGTGGTAATGATCAGTACACAAATCCCAGTTGGCTCACCAAATTTTGTTCTTCTAGGTTGAAGCGTTCGTTTAGAGTAGCAGTTTTTATATTTAGGTTTCACTCTTCTCTCCTACATAGACAGATGAATTTGGAACTCTAAATCCAATATGGTTTGTAGTAGCTCTTTGAAACTTGAAAAAATAGAGAAGTTCTCAGTTTTGTCTCTATGATTTGTTTCCGCCTAAAGTAGCCCTAAGCAGAGACTGAGGAATAGCACTTTCATTGAGAGGGGTTGCCAAGCTTCCAAGAAATAACGAGTTTCCGAAATACCAGCAAATATTTTTTCACCCACTGTTGATGATACTTGGTGGTAATGATCGGTACACAAATCCCACTTGGCTCACCCAATTTTCTTCTTCTAGGTTGAAGCGTTCGTCTACAGTAGCAGTTTTTATATTTAGGTTTCACTCTGTTCTCTCATATACAGATAGATGAATTTGGAACTCTAAATAAAATATGGTTTGTAGTAGCTCTTTGAAACTTGACAAAGTAAAGGAGTTCTCTATTTTGTCTCTATGGTTTGTTTCTGCTTCATGTAGCCCTAAGCAGAGACTGTGGAAAAGCACTTTCATTGAAAGGGGTTGCCAAGCTTCCAAGAAATTACGAGTTTCCTTAATACCAGCGAATATTTTTTCACCCAAGGTTGATGATACGTGGTGGTAATGATTGGTACACAAATCCCACTTGGCCCACCAAATTTTGTTCTTCTAGGTTGAAGCGTTCGTCTACAGTAGCAGTTTTTACATTTACGTATCACTCTGTTCTCTGCTATATAGATAGATGAATTTGGAACTCTAAATCCAACATGGTTTGTAGTAGCTCTTAGAAAATTCACAAAATACAGGAGTTCACAGTTTTTTCTCTATGGTTTGTTTCCTCTTCAAGTAGCCCTAGGCACAGACGTTGGAAAAGCACTTTCATTGAGAGGGGTTGCCAAACTTCTAAAAAATAACGAGTTTCTGAAATACCAGCAAATAGTTTTTTCACCCAATGTTGATGATTCTTGGTGGTAATAATAAGTACACAAATCCCACTTGGCTCACCAAATTTTGTTCTTCTAGGTTGAAGCGTTCGTGTACTGTAGCAGTTATTCTATTTAGGTTTCCCTCTGTTCTCTCCTATATAGATAGATGAATTTGGAACACTAAATCCAACATGGTTTGCAGTAGCTCTTTGAAAGTTGACAAAATTAAGTAGTTCTCAGTTTTGTCTCTATGTTTTGTTTCCTCTTCAAGTAGACCTAGGCACAGACTGTGGAAAAGCACTGTCATTAAGAGCGGTTGCCAAGCTTCTAAGAAATAACGATTTTCCGAAATACCAGCAAATATTTTTTCCCCAATCTTGATGATACTTGGTGGTAATGATCAGTACACAAATCCCACTTGGCTCACCAAAATTTGTTCTTCTAGGTTGAAGCGTTCGTTTACAGTAGCAGTTTTTATATTTAGGTTTCACTCTGTTCTCTGCTATATAGATAGATGAATTTGGAACTCTAAATCCAACATGGTTTGTAGTAGCTCTTTGAAACTTGGCAAAATAAAGGAGTTCACAGTTTTGTCTCAATGGTTTGTTTCCTCTTCAAGTACCCCTAGGAAGAGACTGTGGAAAAGCAATTTCATTGAGTGGTGTTGCCAAGCTTCTAAGAATTAACGAGTTTCTGAAATACCAGCAAATATTTTTTCACCCAATCTTGATGATACTTGGTGGTGATGATCAGTACACAAATCCCTATTGGATCACCAAATTTTGTTCTTCTAGGTTGAAGCGTTCGTCTACAGTAGCAGTTTTTATATTTAGGTTTCACTCTGTTCTCTCCTATATAGATAGATGAATTTGGAACTCCAAATAAAATATGGTTTGTAGTAGCTCTTTGAAACTTGACAAAGTAAAGGAGTTCTCAGTTTTGTCTCTATGATTTGTTTCTGCTTCAAGTAGCCTTAAGCAGAGACTGTGGAAAAGCACTTTAATTGAGAGGGTTTTCCAAGCTTCCAAGAAATTACGAGTTTCCGAAATACCAGCAAATATTTTTTCAGCCAATGTTGATGATACTTGGTGGTAATGATCAGTACACAAATCCCACTTGGCTCACTAAATTTTCTTCTTCTAGGTTGAAGCGTTCGTCTACAGTAGCAGTTTTTATATTTAGGTTTCACTCTATTCTCTAATATATAGATAGATGAATTTGTAACTCTAAATCCAACATGGTTTGTAGTAGCTCTTTGAAACTTTACAAAATAAAGGAGTTCTTAGTTTTGTCTCTATGGATTGTTTCCTCTTCAAGTAGCCCTAGGCCCTGACTTTATAAAAGCACTTTCATTGAGAGGGGTTGCCAAGCTTCCAAGAAATTACGAGTTTCCGAAATACCAGCAAATATTTTTTCACCCAATCTTGATGATACTTGGTGGTAATGATCGGTACACAAATCCCTCTTGACTCACCAAATTTTGTTTTTCTAGGTTGATGAGTTCGTTTAGAGTACCAGTTTTTATTTTTACGTTTCACACTCTTCTCTCCTATATAGATAGATGAATTTGGAACTCTAAATCCAACATGGTTTGTTGTAGCTCTTTGAAACTTGACAAAATAAAGGAGTTCTCAGTTTTGTCTCTATGGTTTGTTTTCTCTTCAAGTCGCCCTAGGCACAGACAGTGGAAAAGCATTTTCATTGAAAGGGGTTGCCAAGCTTGCAAGTAATTACGAGTTTCTGAAATATCAGCAAATATTTTTTCACTCAATGTTCATCATACGTTGTGGTAATGACAAGTACACAAATCTCACTTGACTCACCAAATTTTGTTCTTCTAGGATGTAGCGTTCGGTTACAGTAGCAGTTTTAATTTTTAGGTTTCACTCTGTTCTCTCCTATATAGATAGATGAATTTGGAACTCTAAATCCAACATGGTTTGTAGTAGCTCTTTGAAACTTGACAAAATAAAGGAGTTCTCAGTTTTGTCTCTATGGTTTGTTTCCTCTTCAAAGCCCTAAGCACAGACTGTGGAAAAGCACTTTCATTGAGAGGGGTTGTCAAGCTTCTAAGAAATAACGAGTTTCCGAAATACCATCAAATATTTTTTCACCCAATTTCGATGATACTTGGTGGTAATGATCTGTACACAAATCCTACTTGGATCACCAAATTTTTTTCTTCTACTTTGAAGCGTTGGTCTACAGTAGCGTTTTTTATATTTAGGTTTCCCTCTGTTCTCTCGTATATAGAAAGATGAATTTGGAACTCTAAATCCAACTTGGTTTGTAGTGGCTCTTGGAAACTTGACAAAATAAAGGAGTTTTCAGTTTTGTCTCAATGGTTTGTTTCCTCTTCAAGAAGCCCTAAGCAGAGACTGTGGAAAAGCACTTTCATTGAAAGGCATTGCAAAGCTTCCAAGAAATTACGATTTTCCGAAATAAGAGCAACTATTTTTTACCCAATCTTGATGATACGTGGTGGTAATGACAAGTACACAAATCCCACTTTCTTAACAAATTTTGTTCTTCTAGGTTAAAGCGTTCGTCTACGGTAGCAGTTTTTATATTTAGGTTTCACTCTGTTCTCTCCTATATAGACAGATGAATTTGGAACTCTAAATCCAATATGGTTTGTAGTAGCTCTTTGAAACTTGACAAAATTAAGGAGTTCTCAGTTTTGTCTTTATGATTTGTTTCCGCTTCAAGAAGCCCTAAGCAGAGACTGTGGAAAAGCACTTTCATTGAGAGCGGTTGCCAAGGTTCCAAGAAATTACGAGTTTCCGAAATACCAGCAAATATTTTTTCACCCAATATTCATGATACTTGGTGGTATTGATCGATTCAAAAATCCTACTTGGCTCACCAAATTTTGTTCTGCTAGGTTGAAGCGTTCGTCTACAGTAGCAGTTTTTATATTTCGGTTTCACTCTGTTCTCTGCTATATAGATAGATGAATTTGGAACTATAAATCCAACATGGTTTGTAGTAACTCTTTGATACTTGACAAAATAAAGGAGTTCTTAGTTTTGTCTCTATGGAATGTTTTCTCTTCAACTAGCACTAAGCCCTGACTGTGGAAAAGCACTTTCATTGAGAGGGGTTAGCAAGCTTCCAAGAAATTACGAGTTTCCGAAATACCAGCAAATATTTTTTCACCCAATCTTGATGATACTTGGTGGTAATGATCGGTACACAAATCCCACTTGACTCACCAAATTTTGTTGTTCTAGGTTGATGCGTTCGTTTACAGTAGCAGTTTTTATTTTTAGGTTTCACACTGTTCTCTCCTATATAGATTGATTAATTTGGAACTCTAAATCCAACATGGTTTGTAGTGGCTCTTTGAAACTTGACAAAATAAAGGAATTCTGAGTTTTGTCTCTATGGTTTGTTTCCTCTTCAAGTAGCCCTGGCTCAGACTGTGGAAAAGCACATTCATTGAGAGGGGTTGCCAAGCTTCTAAGAAATAACGAGTTTCTGAAATACCAGCAAATATTTTTTCACCCAATCTTGATGATACTTGGTGGTGATGATGGGTACACAAATCCCACTTGGCTCACCAAATTTTGTTCTTCTAGGTTGAAGCATTCGTCTTCAGTAGCAGTTTTTATATTTAGGTTTCACTCTGTTCTCTCCTAAATAGATAGATGAATTTGGAACTCTAAATCCAACATGGTTTTTTGTAGCTATTTGACACTTGACAAAATAAAAGAGTTCTCCCTTTTTTCTTTGTGGTTTCTTTCCTCCTCAAGTAGCCCTAGGCACAGACTGTGGAATAGCATTTTTATTGAGAGCGGTTGCCAAGCTTCCAAGAAATTACCAGTTTCTGAAATACCAGCAAATATTTTTTCACCCAATCTTGATAATACTTAGGGTTAAGGACAAGTACACAAATCCTACTAGGCTCACCAAATTTTGTTCTTCTAGGTTGAAGCGTTCGTCTACTGTAGCAGTTTTTATGTTTAGGTTTCACTTTGTTCTCTGCTATATCGTTAGATGAATTTGGAACTCTAAATCCAACATGGTTTGTAGTAGCTCTTTGAAAATTGAAAAAATAAAGGAGTTCTCAGTTTTGTCTCTATGGTTTGTTTCCTCTTCAAGTAGCCCCAGGCACAGACTGTGGAAAAGCACTTTAATTGAGAGGGGTTGACAAGCTTCTAAGAAATAACGAGTTACCGAAATACCAGCAAATATTTTTTCATCCAATCTTGATGATACTTGGTGGTGATGATCAGTACACAAATCCCACTTGGCTCACCAAATTTTCTTCTTCTAGGTTGAAGCGTTCGTCTACAGTAGCAATTTTTATACTTAGGTTTCACTCTGTTCTCTACTATATAGATAGATTAATTTGGAACTCTAAATCCAACATGGTTTGTAGTAGCTCTTTGAAACTTGACAAAACAAAGGAGTTCTCAGTATTATCTCTATGATTTGTTTCCGCTTCAAGTAGCCCTAAGCAGTGACTGTGGAAAAGCACATTCATTGAGAGGTGTTGCCAAGCTTCCAAGAAATTACGGGTTCCCGAAATACCAGCAAATATTTTTTCACCCAAACTTGATGATACTTGGTGGTAATGATCCGTACACAAATCCCACTTGGATCACCAAATTTTGTTCTAGGTTAAAGCGTTCGTCTACAGTAGCAGTTTTTATGTTTAGGTTTCACTCTTTTCTCTCGTATATAGATAGATGAATTTGGAACTCTAAATCCAACATGGTTTGTAGTGGCTCTTTGAAACTTGACAAAATAAAGGAGTTCTCAGTTTTGTCTCTGTGGTTTGTTTCCTCTTCAAGAAGCCCCAGGAACAAACGGTGGAAAAGCACTTTCATTGAGAATGGTTGCCAAGCTTCCAAGAAATTACGAGTTTCCGAAATACCAGCAAATATTAATTCACCCAATCTTGATGATACTTGGTGGTAATGATCGGTACACAAATCCCACTTGACTCACCAAATTTTGTTCTTCTAGGTTGATACGTTCGTTTTCAGTAGAAGTTTTTATTTTTAGGTTTCACTCTCTTCTCTCCTATATAGATAGATGAAACTGGAACTCTAAATACAACATGGTTTGTAGTAGCTCTTTGAAACTTGACAAAATAAAGGAGTTCTCAGTTTTGTATTTATGCTTTGTTTCCACTTCAAGTAGCCTTAAGCAGAGACTGTTGAAAAGCACATTCATTGAGAGGGGTTGCCAGGCTTCCAAGAAATTAAGAGTTTCCAAAATACCAGCAAATATTTTTTCACCCAATCTTGATGATACTTGGTGGTAATGATCGGTACACAAATCCCACTTGACTCACCAAATTTTGTTCTTCTAGGTTGATGCGTTCGTTTTCAGTAGCAGTTTTTATTTTTAGGTTTCACTCTGTTCTCTCCTATATAGTAGATGAATTTGGAAGTATAAATCCAACATGGTTTGTAGTATCTCTATGAAACTTGACAAAATAAAGGAGTTCTCAGTTTTGTCTCTATGATTTGTTTCCGCTTCAAGTAGCCCTAAGCAGAGATTGTGGAAAAGCACTTTCATTGAGAGGGGTTACCAAGCTTCCAAGAAATTACTAGTTTCGGAAATACCAGCAAATATTTTTTCACCCAATCGTGATGATACTTGGTGGTAATGATCAGTACAGAAATCCCATTTGGCTCACAAAATTTTGTTCCTCTAGGTTGAAGCGTTCGGATACAGTAGCAGTTTTTATCTTTAGGTTTCACTCTGTTCTCTCGTATATAGATAGATGAATTTGGAACTCTAAATCCAACATGGTTTGTAGTGGCTCTTTGAAACTTGACAAAATAAAGGCATTCTCAGTTTTCTCTCTATCGTTTGTTTCCTATTCAAGTAGCCCCAGGCACAAACGGTGGAAAAGCACTTTCATTGAGAGGGTTTGCCAAGCTTCCAAGAAATTACGAGTTTCCGAAATACCAGCAAATATTAATTCACCCAATCTTGATGATACTTGGTGGTAATGATCGGTACACAAATCCCACTTGACTCACCAAATTTTGTTCTTCTAGGTTGATACGTTCGTTTTCAGTAGAAGATTTTATTTTTAAGTTTCACTCTGTTCTCTCCTATATAGATAGATGAATTTGGAACTCTAAATACAACATGGTTTGTAGTAGGTCTTTGAAACTTGACAAAATAAAGGAGTTCTCAGTTTTGTCTCTATGGTTTGTTTCCTCTTCAAGTAGCCCTGGCACAGACTGTGGAAAAGCACTTTCATTGAGAGGGGTTGCCAAGCTTCTAAGAAATAACGAGTTTCCGAAATAACAGCAAATATTTTTTCACCCAATCTTGATGATACTTGGTTTAAGGAAAAGTACACAAATCCCACTTAACTCACCAAATTTTGTTCTTCTAGGTTGAAGCGTTCGTCTACAGTAGCAATTTTTATACTTAGGTTTCACTGTGTTCTCTCCTATATAGATAGATTAATTTAGAACTCTAAATCCAACATGGTTTGTAGTAGCTCTTTGAAACTTGAAAAAATAAAAGAGTTTTCAGTTTTGTCTCTGTGCTTTGTTTCCTCCTCAAGTAGCCCTAGGCACAGACTGTGGAAAAGCATTTTCATTGAGAGCGGTTGCCAAGCTTTCAAGAAATTACGAGTTTCTGAAATACCAGCAAATATATTTTCACCCAATCTTGATGATACTTGGGGGCAATTTTCGGTGCACAAATCCCACTTGACTCACCAAATTTTGTTCTTCTAGGTTAAACCGTTCGTCTACAGTAGCAGTTTTTATTTTTAGGTTTCACTCTCTTCTCTGCTAAATAGATAGATGAATTTGGAACTCTAAATCCAACATGGTTCGTAGTATCTCTTTGAAACTTGACAAAATAAAGGAGTTCTCAGTTTTGTCTGTATGATTTGCTTCTGCTTCAAGTAGCCCTAAGCAGTGACTGTGGAAAAGCACATTCATTTAGAGGGGTTGCCAAGCTTCCAAGAAATGACAAGTTTCCGAAATACCAGCAAATATTTTTTCATCCAATCTTGATGATACTTGGCGGTGATGATCAGTACACAAATCCCACTTGGCTCACCAAATTTTGTTCTTCTAGGTTGAAGCTTTTGTGTACAGTAGCAGTTTTTATGTTTAGGTTTCACTCTGTTCTCTCGTATATAGATAGATTAATTTGGAACTCTAAATCCAACATGGTTTGTAGTGGCTCTTTGAAACTTGACAAAATAAAGGAATTCTCAGTTTTGTCTCTATGGTTTGTTTCCTCTTCGAGTAGCCCCAGGAACAAATGGTGGAAAAGAACATTCATTGAGAGGGGTTGCCACGCTTCCAAGAAATTACGAGTTTCCGAAATACCAGCAAATATTTTTTCCCCCAATCTTGATGATACTTGGTGGTAATGATCGGAACACAAATCCCACTTGGCTCACCAAATTTTGTTCTTCTAGGTTGAAGCATTCGTTTACAGTAGCAGTTTTTATTTTTAGGTTTCACTCTGTTCTCTCCTATATAGATAGATGAATTTGGAACTCTAAATCCAACATGGTTTGTAGTAGCTCTTTGAAACTTGACAAAATAAAGTAGTTCTCGGTTTTGTCTCTATGTTTTGTTTTCTCTTCAAGTAGTCCTAGGCACACACTGTGGAAAAGCACTTTCATTGAGAGGGGTTGCCACGCTTCTAAGAAATAACGAGTTTCTGAAATACCAGCAAATATTTTTTCACCCAATCTTGTTAATACTTGGTGGTGATGATCGGTACACAAATCCCCCTTGGCTCACCAAATTTTGTTCTTCTACGTTGAAGCGTTCGTCTTCAGTAGCAGTTTTTATTTTTAGGTTTCACTCTGTTCTCTCATATATAGATAGATGAATTTGGAACTCTAAATCCAACATGGTTTGTAGTAGCTATTTGACACTTGACAAAATAAAAGAGTTCTCCGCTTTGTCTCTGTGGTTTCTTTCCTCCTCAAGTAGCCCTAGGCACAGACAGTGGAAAAGCATTTTCATTGAGAGCGTTTGCCAAGCTTCCAAGAAATTACGAGTTTCTGAAATACCAGCAAATATTTTTTCACCCAAACTTGATGATTCGTAGGGGTAAGGACAAGTACACAAATCCCACTAGGCTCACCAAATTTTGTTTTTCTAGGTTGAAGCGTTTGTCTACAGTAGCAGTTTTTATGTTTAGGTTTCACTCTGTTCTCTGCTATATCGTTAGATGAATTTGGAACTCTAAATCCAACATGGTTTGTAGTAGCTCTTTGAAACTTGAAAAAATAAAGGAGTTCTCAGTTTTGTCTCTATGGTTTGTTTCCTCTTCAAGTAGCCCTTGGCACAGACTGTGGAAAAGCACTTTCATTGAGAGGGGTTGACAAGCTTCTATGAAATAACGAGTTACCGAAATACCAGCAAATATTTTTTCATCCAATCTTGATGATACTTGGTGGTGATGATCAGTACACAAATCCCACTTGGCTCACCAAATTTTCTTCTACTAGGTTGAAGCGTTCGTCTACAGTAGCAATTTTTATACTTAGGTTTCACTCTGTTCTCTCCAATATAGATAGATTAATTTGGAACTCTAAATCCAACATGGTTTGTAGTAGCTCTTTGAAACTTGACAAAACAAAGGAGTTCTCAGTATTATCTCTATGATTTGTTTCCGCTTCATGTAGCCCTAAGCAGTGATTGTGCAAATGCACATTCATTGAGAGGGGTTGCCAAGCTTCCAAGAAATTACGGGTTTCCGAAATACCAGCAAATATTTTTTCACCCAATCGTGATGATACTTGGTGGTTATGATCCGTACACAAATCCCACTTGGCTCACCAAATTTTGTTCTTCTAGGTTGAAGCGTTCGTCTACACTAGCAATTTTTATATTTAGGTTTCACTCTGTTCTCTCATATATAGATAGATGAATTTGGAACTCCAAATCCAAATGGTTTGTAGTAGCTCTTTGAAACTTGACAAAATAAAGGAGTTCTCAGTTTTGTCTCTATGATTTGTTTCTGCTTCAAGTAGCCCTAAGCAGTGACTGTGGAAAAGCACATTCACTGAGAGGGGTTGCCAAGCTTCCAAGAAATGACGAGTTTCCGTAATACCAGCAAGTATTTTTTCACCCAATCTTGATGATACTTGGTGGTGATGATCAGTACACAAATCCCACTTGGCTCACCAAATTTTGTTCTTCTAGGTTGAAGCTTTTGTCTACAGTAGCAGTTTTTATGTTTAGGTTTCACTCTGTTCTCTCGTATATAGATAGATTAATTTGGAACTCTAAATCCAACATGGTTTGTAGTGGCTCTTTGAAACTTGACAAAATAAAGGAATTCTCAGTTTTGTCTCTATGGTTTGTTTCCTCTTCAAGTAGCCCCAGGAACAAATGGTGGAAAAGAACATTCATTGAGAGGTGTTGCCAAGCCTCCAAGAAATTACGAGTTTCAGAAATACCAGCAAATATTTTTTCACCCAAACTTGATGATACTTGGTGGTAATGATCGGAACACAAATCCCACTTGGCTCACCAAATTTTGTTCTTCTAGGTTGAAGCCTTCGTTTACAGTAGCAGTTTTTATTATTAGGTTTCACTCTGTTCTCTCGTATATAGATAGATGAATTTGGAACTCTAAATCCAACATGGTTTGAAGTGGCTCTTTGAAACTTGACAAAATAAAGGAGTTCTCAGTTTTGTCTTTATGTTTTGTTTCCTCTTCAAGAAGCCCCAGGCACAAATATTGGAAAAGAACATTCATTGAGAGGTGTTGCCAAGCTTCCAAGAAATTACGAGTTTCCGAAATACCACCAAATATTTTTTCACCCAATCTTGAGGATACTTGGTGGTAATGATCGGTACACAAATCCCACTTGACTCACCAAATTTTGTTCTTCTAGGTTGAAGCGTTCGTCTACAGTAGCAGTTTTTATGTTTAGGTTTCATTCTGTTCTCTGCTATATAGATAGATGAATTTGGAGCTCTAAATCCAACATGGTTTGTAGTATCTCTTTGAAAATTGACAAAATAAAGGAGTTCTCAGTTTTGTCTCTTTGGTTTGTTTCCTCTTCAAGTAGCCCTGGCTCAGACTGTGGAAAAGCACATTCATTGAGACGGGTTGCCAAGTTTCTAAGAAATAACGAGTTTATGAAATACCAGCAAATATTTTTTCATCCAGTCTTGATGATACTTGGTGGTGATGATCAGTACACAAATCCCACTTGGCTCACCAAATTTTCTTCTTCTAGGTTGAAGCGTTCGTCTACAGTAGCAATTTTTATACTTAGGTTTCACTCTGTTCTCTCCTGTATAGATAGATTAATTTGGAATTCTAAATCCAACATGGTTTGTAGTGGCTCTTTGAAACTTGACAAAACAAAGGAGTTCTCAGTATTATCTCTATGATTTGTTTCCGCTTCAAGTAGCCCTAAGCAGTGACTGTGGAAAAGCACATTCATTGAGAGGGGTTGCCAAGCTTCCAAGAAATTACGGGTTTCCGAAATACCAGCAAACATTTTTTCACCAAAACTTGATGATACTTGGTGGTAATGATCAAAACACAAATCCCACTTGGATCACCAAATTTTGTTCTTCTAGGTTAAAGCGTTCGTCTACAGTAGCAGTTTTTATGTTTAGGTTTCACTCTTTTCTCTCGTATATAGATAGATGAATTTGGAACTCTAAATCCAACATGGTTTGTAGTGGCTCTTTGAAACTTGACAAAATAAAGGAGTTCTCAGTTTTGTCTCTATGGTTTGTTTCCTCTTCAAGAAGCCCCAGGCACAAACGGTGGAAAAGCACTTTCATTGAGAGGGGTTGCCAAGCTTCCAAGAAATTACGAGTTTCCGAAATACCAGCAAATATTTGTTCACCCAATCTTGAGGATACTTGGTGGTAATGATCGGTACACAAATCCCACTTGACTCACCAAATTTTGTTCTTCGAGGTTGAAGTGTTCGTCTAGAGTAGCAGTTTTTATGTTTAGGTTTCACTCTGTTCTCTGCTATATAAATAGATGAAGTTGGAACTCTAAATCCAACATGGTTTGTAGTATCTCTTTGAAAATTGACAAAATAAAGGATTTCTCAGTTTTGTCTCTATGGTTTGTTTCCTCTTCAAGTAGCCCTGGCTCAGACTGTGGAAAAGCACATTCATTGAGAGGGGTTGCCAAGCTTCTAAGAAATAACGAGTTTCTGAAATACCAGCAAATATTTTTTCACCCAATCTTGATGATACTTGGTGGTGATGATCGGTACACAAATCCCACTTGGCTCACCAAATTTTGTTCTTCTAATTGAAGCGTTCGTCTTCAGTAGCAGTTTTTATATTTAGGTTTCACTCTGTTCTCTCCTAAATAGATAGATGAATTTGGAACTCTAAATCCAACATGGTTTTTTGTAGCTATTTGACACTTGACAAAATAAAAGAGTTCTCCCTTTTTTCTTTGTGGTTTCTTTCCTCCTCAAGTAGCCCTAGGCACAGACTGTGGAATAGCATTTTTATTGAAAGCGGTTGCCAAGCTTCCAAGAAATTACCAGTTTCTGAAATACCAGCAAATATTTTTTCACCCAATCTTGATAATACTTAGGGTTAAGGACAAATACACAAATCCCACTAGGCTCACCAAATTTTGTTCTTCTAGGTTGAAGCGTTCGTCTACTGTAGCAGTTTTTATGTTTAGGTTTCACTTTGTTCTCTGCTATATCGTTAGATGAATTTGGAACTCTAAATCCAACATGGTTTGTAGTAGCTCTTTGAAACTTGAAAAAATAAAGGAGTTCTCAGTTTTGTCTCTATGGTTTGTTTCCTCTTCAAGTAGCCCCAGGCACAGACTGTGGAAAAGCACTTTAATTGAGAGGGGTTGACAAGCTTCTAAGAAATAACGAGTTACCGAAATACCAGCAAATATTTTTTCATCCAATCTTGATGATACTTGGTGGTGATGATCAGTACACAAATCCCACGTGGCTCACCAAATTTTCTTCTTCTAGGTTGAAGCGTTCGTCTACAGTAGCAATTTTTATACTTAGGTTTCACTCTGTTCTCTCCTATATAGTAGATGAATTTGGAAGTATAAATCCAACATGGTTTGTAGTATCTCTATGAATCTTGACAAAATAAAGGAGTTCTCAGTTTTGTCTCTATGATTTGTTTCCGCTTCAAGTAGCCCTAAGCAGAGATTGTGGAAAAGCACTTTCATTGAGAGGGGTTACCAAGCTTCCAAGAAATTACTAGTTTCGGAAATACCAGCAAATATTTTTTCACCCAATCGTGATGATACTTGGTGGTAATGATCAGTACAGAAATCCCATTTGGCTCACAAAATTTTGTTCCTCTAGGTTGAAGCGTTCGGCTACAGTAGCAGTTTTTATGTTTAGGTTTCACTCTGTTCTCTCGTATATAGATAGATGAATTTGGAACTCTAAATCCAACATGGTTTGTAGTGGCTCTTTGAAACTTGACAAAATAAAGGAGTTCTCAGTTTTCTCTCTATCGTTTGTTTCCTATTCAAGTAGCCCCAGGCACAAACGGTGGAAAAGCACTTTCATTGAGAGGGTTTGCCAAGCTTCAAAGAAATTAAGAGTTTCCGAAATACCAGCAAATATTTTTTCACCCAATCTTGATGATACTTGGTGGTAATGATCGGTACACAAATCCCACTTGACTCACCAAATTTTGTTCTTCTAGGTTGATACGTTCGTTTTCAGTAGAAGTTTTTATTTTTAAGTTTCACTCTGTTCTCTCCTATATAGATAGATGAATTTGGAACTCTAAATACAACATGGTTTGTAGTAGGTCTTTGAAACTTGACAAAATAAAGGAGTTCTCAGTTTTGTCTCTATGGTTTGTTTCCTCTTCAAGTAGCCCTGGCACAGACTGTGGAAAAGCACTTTCATTGAGAGGGGTTGCCAATCTTCTAAGAAATAACGAGTTTCCGAAATAACAGCAAATATTTGTTCACCCAATCTTGATGATACTTGGTTTAAGGACAAGTACACAAATCCCACTTAACTCACCAAATTTTGTTCTTCTAGGTTGAAGCGTTCGTCTACAGTAGCAATTTTTATATTTAGGTTTCAATCTGTTCTCTCCTATATAGATAGATGAATTTGGAACTCTAAATCCAATATGGTTTTTAGTAGCTCTTTGAAACGTCACAAAATAAAGGAGTTCTCAGTTTTGTCTCTATGATTTGTTTCCGCTTCAAGTCGCCCTAAGCAGAGACTGTGGAAAAGCACTTTCATTGAGAGGGGTTGCCAAGCTTCCAAGAAATTAAGAGTTTCCGAAATACCAGCAAATATTTTTTCACCCAATCTTGATGATATGTGATGGTAATGACAAGTCCACAAATCCCACTTGGCTCACCAAATTTTGTTCTTCTAGGTTGAAGCTTTCGTTTACAGTAGCAGTTTTTATTTTTAGGTTTCACTCTGTTCTCTCCTATATAGATAGATGAATTTGGAACTCTAAATCCAACATGGTTTGTAGTAGCTCTTTGAAACTTAACAAAATAAAGGAATTCTCAGTTTTGTCTCTGTGGTTTGTTTCCTCCTCAAGTAGCCCTAGGTACAGACTGGTGAAAAGCACTTTCATTATGAGGGGTTGCCAAACTTCTAAGAAATAACGAGTTTCCGAAATACCAGCAAATATTTTTTCACCAATCTTGATGATACTTGGTGGTGATGATCAGTAAACAAATACCACTTCTCTCACCAAATTTTGTTCTTCTAGGTTGAAGCGTTCGTCTACAGTAGCAGTTTTTGTATTTAGGTTTCACTCTGTGCTCTGCTATATAGATAGATGAATTTCGAACTCTAAATCCAACATGGTTTGTAGTAGCTCTTTGAAAATTGACAAAATAAAGGAGTTCACAGTTTTGTCTCTATAATTTATTTCCTCTTCAAGTAGCCCTTTCACAGACTGTGGAAAAGCACTTTCATTGAGAGGGGTTGCCAAGGTTCTAAGAAATAACGAGTTTCTGAAATACCAGCAAATATTTTTTCACCCAATCTTGATGATACTTGGTTGTAAGGACAAGTACACAAATTCCACTTGGCTCACCAAATTTTCTTCTTCTAGGTGAAGCGTTCATCTACAGTAGCAATTTTTATACTTAGGTTTCACTGTGTTCTCTCCTATATAGATAGATTAATTTGGAACTCTAAATCCAACATGGTTTGTAGTAGCTCTTTGAAACTTGAAAAAATAAAAGAGTTTTCAGTTTTGTCTCTGTGCTTTGTTTCCTCCTCAAGTAGCCCTAGGCACAGACTGTGGAAAAGCATTTTCATTGAGAGCGGTTGCCAAGCTTTCAAGAAATTACGAGTTTCTGAAATACCAGCAAATAATTTTTCACCCAATCTTGATGATACTTGGGGGCAATTTTCAGTGCACAAATCCCACTTGGCTCACCAAATTTTGTTCTTCTAGGTTGAAGCGTTCATCTACAGTAGCAGTATTTATGTTCAGGTTTCACTCTGTTCTCTGCTATATAGATAGATGAATTTGGAACTCTAAATCCAACATGGTTTGTAGTAGCTGTTTGAAACTTGAAAAAATAAGGAAGTTCTCAGTTTTGTCTCTATGGTTTGTTTCCTCTTCAAGTAGCCCTAGGCACAGACTGTGGAAAAGCACTTTCATTCAGAGGGGTTGACAAGCTTCTAAGAAATAACGAGTTTCCGAAATACCAGCAAATATTTTTTTATCCAATCTTGATGATAATTGGTGGTGATGATCAGTACACAAATCCCACTTAGCTCACCAAATTTTCTTCTTCTAGGTTGAAGCGTTCGTCTAAAGTAGCAATTTTTATATTTAGGTTTCACTCTGTTCTCTCCTATATAGATAGATGAATTTGGAACTCTAAATCCAACATGGTTTGTAGTAGCTCTTTGAAACTTGACAAAATAAAGGAATTCTCAGTTTTGTCTCTATAATTTGTTTCCGCTTCAAGTAGCCCTAAGCAGAGACTGTGGAATAGCACTTTCATTGAGAGGGGTTGCCAAGCTTCCAAGAAATTATGAGTTTCCGAAATACCAGCAAATATTTTTTCATCCAATCTTGATGATACTTGGTGGTGATGATCGGTAAACAAATCCCACTTGGCTCACCAAATTTTGTTTTTCTAGGTTGAAGCGTTTGTCTACAGTAGCAGTTTTTATATTTAGATTTAACTCTGTTCTATTCTATATAGTTAGATGAATTTGAACTCTAAATCCAATATGGTTGGTAGTAGCTCTTTGAAACTTGACAAAATAAAGGAGTTCTCAGTTTTGTCTCTGTGATTTGTTTCCGCTTCAAGTAGCCCTAAGCAGAGACTGTGCAAAAGAACTTTAATTGAGAGGGTTTGCCAAGCTTCCAAGAAATTATGAGTTTCCGAAATACCAGCAAATATTTTTTCACCCAAACTTGATGATACTTGGGGGTAATGATCGGTACACAAATCCCACTTGGCTCACCAAATTTTGTTCTTCTAGGTTGAAGCGTTGTTCTACAGTAGCAGTTTTTATATTTAGGTTTCACTCTGTTCTCTGCTATATAGATAGATGAATTTGGAACTCTAAATCCAACATGGTTTGTAGTAGCTCTTTGAAACTTGAAAAAATAAAGGAGTTCTCAGTTTTGTCTCTATGGTTTGTTTCCTCTTCAAGTAGCCCTAGGCACAGACTTTGCAAAAGCACTTTCATTGAGAGGGGTTGACAAGCTTCTAAGAAATAACGAGTTTCCAAAATACCAGCAAATATTTTTTCATCCAATCTTGATGATACTTGGTCGTGATGATCAGTACACAAATCAGACTTGGCTCACCAAATTTTCTTCTTCTAATTTGAAGCGTTCGTCTACAGTAGAAATTTTAATATTTAGGTTTCACTCTGTTATCTCCTATATAGATAGATTAATTTGAACTCTAAATACAACATGGTTTGTAGTAGCTCTTTCAAACTTGACAAAATAAAGGTGTTCTCTGTTTTGTCTCCATGGTTTGTTTCCTCTTCAAGTAGCCCTGGCAGAGACTGTGGAAAAGGACTTTCATTGAACGGGGTTGCCAAGGTTCTAAGAAATAACGAGTTTCTGAAGTACCAGCAAATATTTTTTCACCCAATCTTGATGATACTTGGTGGTAAGGACAAGTACACAAATCCCACTTGGCTCACCAAATTTTGTTCTTCTAGGTTGTAGCATTCGTCTACCGTAGCAGTTTTTTATATTTAGGTTTTACTCTGTTCTCTCCTATATAGTTAGATGAATTTGGAACTCTAAATCCAACATGGTTTGTAGTAGCTCTTTAACCTTGACAAAATAAAGGAGTTCTCAGTTTTGTCTCTATGATTTGTTTCCGCTTCAAGTAGCCCTAAGCAGAGACTGAGGAAAAGCACTTTCATTGAGAGGGTTTGCCAAGCTTCCAAGAAATTACGAGTTTCCGAAATACCAGCAAATATTTTTTCACCCAATCTTGATGATACTTGGGGGTAATGATCGGTACACAAATCCCACTTGGCTCACCAAATTTTGTTCTTCTATGTTGAAGCGGACGTCTACAGTAGCAGTTTTTATATTTAGGTTTCACTCTGTTCTCTGCTATATAGATAGATCAATTTGGAACTCTAAATCCAACATGGTTTGTAGTGGCTCTTTGAAACTTGACAAAATAAAGGAGTTCTTAGTTTTGTCTCTATGGTTTGTTTCCTCTTCAAGTAGCCCTGGCACAGACTGTGGAAAAGCACTTTCATTGAGAGGGGTTGCAAGGTTCTAAGAAATAACGAGTTTCTGAAATACCAGCAAATATTTTTTCACCCAATCTTGATGATACTTGGTGGTAAGGACAAGTACACAAATCCCACTTGGCTCACCAAATTTTGTTCTTCTAGGTTGAAGCATTCGTCTACAGTACCAGTTTTTGTTTTTAGGTTTTAATCTGTTCTCTCCTATATAGATAGATGAATTTAGAACTCTAAATCCAACATGGTTTGTAGTAGCTCTTTGAACCTTTACAAAACAAAGGAGTTCTCAGTTTTGTCTCTATGATTTGTTTCCGCTTCAAGTAGCCCTAAGCAGAGACAGTTGAAAAGCACTTTCATTGAGAGGGGTTGCCAAGCTTCTAAGAAATAATGAGTTTCCAAATTACCAGCAAATATTTTTTCACCCAAACTTGATGATACTTGGTGGTGAAGATCAGTACACAAATCCCACTTGGCTCACCAAATTTTGTTCTTCTAGGTTGAAGCGTTCGTCTTCAGTAGCAGTTTTTATATTTAGGTTTCACTCTGTTCTCTCCTAAATAGATAGATGAATTTGGAACTCTAAAACCAATATGGTTTGTAGTAGCTCTTTGAAACTTGACAAAATAAAGGAGTTCTCAGTTTTGTCTCTATGATTTGCTTCCGCTTCAAGTAGCTAAGCAGAGACTGTGGAAAAGCACTTTCATTGAGAGGGGTTGCCAAGCTTCCAAAAATTACGAGTTTCCGAAGTACCAGCAAATGTTTTTTCACCCAATCTTGATGATATGTGGTGGTAATGACAAGTCCACAAATCCCACTTGGCTTACCAAATTTTGTTCTTCTAGGTTGATGCGTTCGTTTTCACTAGCAGTTTTTATTTTTAGGTTTCACTCTGTTCTCCCCTATATAGAGAGATGAATTTGGAACTCTAAATACAACATGGTTTGTAGTAGGTCTTTGAAACTTGACAAAATAAAGGAGTTCTCAGTTTTGTCTCTATGATTTCTTTCCGCTTCAAGTAGCCCTAAGCAGTGACTGTGGAAAAGCACATTCATTGAGAGGGATTGAAAAGATTCCAAGAAATTACGAGTTTCCGAAATACCAGCAAATATTTTTTCACCCAATCTTGATGATACTTGGTGGTAATGATCAGTACACAAATCCCACTTGGCTCACCAATTTTGTTCTTTTGGGTTGAAGCGTTCATCTAGAGTAGCAGTTTTTATGTTTAGGTTTCATTCTGTTCTCCTGTATATAGATAGATAAATTTGGAACTCTAAATCCAACATGGTTTGTAGAGTCTTTTGAAACTTGACAAAATAAAGGAGTTCTCAGTTTTCTCTCTATGGTTTGTTTCCTCTTCAAGTAGCCCCAGGCACAAACGGTGGAATAGCACTTTCATTGAGAGGGGTTGCCAAGATTCCAAGAAATTACGAATTTCCGAAATACCAGCAAATATTTTTTTCACCCAGTCTTGATGATACTTGGTGGTAAGGACAAGTACACAAATCCCACTTGGATCACCAAATTTTGTTCTTCTAGGTTGAAGCATTCGTTACAGTAGCAGTTTTTATTTTTAGGTTTCACTCTGTTCTCTCTTATATAGATAGATTAATTAGGAACTCTAAATCCAACACGGTTTGTTGTAGCTCTTTGAAACTTGACAAAATAAAGGAGTTCTCAGTTTTTTCTCTATCGTTTGTTTCCTCTTCAAGTCGCCCTGGCACAGACCTCGGAAAAGCAACTTTCATTGAGACGGGTTGCCAAGCTTCTAAGTAATAACGAGTTTATGAAATACCAGCAAATATTTTTTCACTCAAACTTGATGATACTTGGTGGTAAGGACAAGTACACAAATCCCACTTGGCTCACCAAATTTTGTAATTCTAGGATGAAGCATTCGTCTACAGTAGCAGTTTTTATTTTTAGGTTTTACTCTCTTCTCTCCTATATAGATAGATGAATTTAAAACTCTAAATCCAACATGGTTTGTAGTAGCTCTTTGACTCTTGACAAAATAAAGGAGTTCTCAGTTTTGTCGCTGTGGTTTGTTTCCTCCTCAAGTAGCCCTAGGCACAGACTGTGGAAAAGCACTTTCATTGAGAGCGGTTGCCAAGCTTCTAAGAAATAACGAGTTTCCGAAATACCAGCAAATATTTTTTCACCCAATCTTGATGATACTTGGTGGTGATGATCGTTACACAAATCCCACTTGGCTCACCAAATTTTGTTCTTCTAGGTTGAATCGTTCGTCCACAGTAGCAGTTTTTATATTTAGGTTTCACTTGTTCTCTCCTAAATAGATAGATGAATTTGGAACTCTAAATCCAACATGGTTTGTAGTATCTCTTTGAAAATTGACAAAATAAAGGAGTTCTCAGTTTTGTCTCTATGGTTTGTTTCCTTTTCAAGTAGCCCTGGCACAGACTTTGCAAAAGCACTTTCATTGAGACGGGTTGCCAGGCTACTAAGAAATAACTAGTTTATGAAATACAAGCAAATATTTTTTCACCCAAACTTGATGATACGTGGTGGTAATGACAAGCCCACAAATCCCACTTGGCTAACAAAATTTTGTTCTTCTACTTTGAAGCGTTCGTTTAAAGTAGCAGTTTTTATTTTTAGGTTTCACTCTCTTCTCTCCTATATAGATAGATGAAATTGGAACTCTAAATACAACATGGTTTGTAGTAGCTCTTTGAAACTTGACAAAATAAAGGAGTTCTCAGTTTTGTATTTATGCTTTGTTTCCACTTCAAGTAGCCTTAAGCAGAGACTGTTGAAAAGCACATTCATTGAGAGGGGTTGCCAGGCTTCCAAGAAATTAAGAGTTTCCAAAATACCAGCAAATATTTTTTCACCCAATCTTGATGATACTTGGTGGTAATGATCAGGACACAAATCCCACTTGGCTCACCAAATTTTGTTCTTCTAGGTTGAAGCGTTCGTCTACAGTAGCTGTTTTTATTTTTACGTTTCACTCTGTTCTCTCCTATATAGATAGATGAATTTGGAACTCTAAATCCAACATGGTTTGTAGTAGCTATTTGAAAATTGACAAAAGAAAGGAGTTCTCAGTTTTGTCTCTATGGTTTGTTTCCTTTTCAATTAGCCCTAGGCACCGACGGTGGATAAGCACTTTCATTGTGAGGGGTTGCCAAGCTTCTAAGAAATAACGAGTTTCCGAAATACCAGCAAATATTTTTTCACCCAATCTTGATGATTCTTGGTGGTAATGATCAGTACACAAATACCACTTGGCTCACCAGTTTTTGTTCTTCTAGTTTGAAGCATTTGTTTACAGTAGCAGTTTTTTTTTTTTTTTTTTTTAGCTTTCACTCTGTTCTCTCCTATATAGATAGGTGAATTTGGAACTCTAAATCCAGTAAGGATTGTAGTAGCTCTTTGAAACTTGACAAAATAAAGGAGTTCTCAGTTTTTTCTTTATGATTTGTTTCCGCTTCCAATAGCCCTAAGCAGAGACTGTGGAAAAGCACTTTCAGTGAGTGGGGTTGCCAAGCTTCTAAGAAATAACGAGTTTCTGAAATACCAGCAAATATTCTTTCATCCAATCTTGATGATACTTGGTGGTGATGATCAGTACACAAATCCCACTTGGCTGAAGAAACTTTGTTCTTCTAGGTTGAAGCGTTCGTCAACAGTAGCAGTTTTTATGTTTAGGTTTCACTCTGTTCTCCTGTATATAGATAGATGAATTTGGAACTCTAAATCCAACATGGTTTGTAGTGGCTCTTTGAAACTTGACAAAATAAAGGAGTTCTCAGTTTTGTCTCTATGGATTGTTTCCTCTTCAAGTAGCCCTAGGCAATGACTGTGGAAAAGCACTTTCATTGAGAGCGGTTGCCAAGCTTCTAAGAAATAACGAGTTTCCGAAATACCAGCAAATATTTTTTCACCCAATCTTGATGATACTTGGTGGTGATGATCGGTACACAAATCCCACTTGGCTCACCAAATTTTGTTCTTCTAGGTTGACGCGTTCGTCTACAGTAGCAGTTTTTATATTTAGGTTTCACTCTGTTCTCTCCTATATAGATAGATGAATTTGAACTCCAAATGCAATATGGTTTGTAGTAGCTCTTTGAAACTTGACAAAATAAAGGAGTTCTCAGTATCGTCTCTATGGTTTGTTTCCTCTTCAAGTAGCCCTAGGCACAGACTGTGGAAAAGCACTTTCTCTGAGAGGGGTTGCCAAGCTTCTAAGAAATAACGAGTTTCTGAAATACCAGCAAATATTCTTTCATCCAATCTTGATGATACTTGGTGGTGATGATCAGTACACAAATCCCACTTGGCTCAACAAACTTTGTTCTTCTAGGTTGAAGCGTTCGCTTACAGTAGCAATTTTTATATTTAGGTTTCACTCTGTTCTCTCCTATATAGATAGATGAATTTGGAACTCTAAATCCAACGTGGCTTGTAGTAGATCTTTGAAACTTGACAAAATAAAGGAGTTCTCAGTTTTGTCTCTAGGATTTGTTTCCGCTTCAAGTAGCCCTAAGCAGTGACTGTGGAAAAGCACATTTATTGAGAGGGGTTGCCAAGCTTCCAAGAAACTACGAGTTTCCGAAATACCAGCAAATATTTTTTCACCCAATCTTGATGATACTTGGTGGTAATGATTGGGACACAAATCCCACTGGACTCACCAAATTTTTTTTTTCTAGGTTGATGCGTTCGTTTTCAGTAGCAGTTTTTATTTTAGGTTTCACTCTGTTCTCTCCTATATAGATAGATGAATTTGGAACTCTAAATCCAACATGGTTTGTAGTATCTCTTTGAAAATTGACAAAATAAAGGAGTTCTCAGTTTTGTCTCTATGGTTTGTTTCCTCTTCAAGTAACCCTGGCACAGACTTTGGAAAAGCACTTTCATTGAGGCGGGTTGCCAAGCTACTAAGAAATAACGAGTTTCCAAAATACCAGCAAATATTTTTTCACCCAATCTTGATGATACTTGGTGGTGATGATCAGTACACAATTCCCACTTGGCTCACGAAATTTTGTTCTTCTAGGTTGAAGCGTTCGTCTACAGTAGCAATTTTTATATTTAGGATTCACTCTGTTCTCTCCTATATAGATAGAAGAATTTGGAAATCTAAATCCAACATGGTTTGTAGCAGCTCTTTGAAACTTGACAAAATAAAGGAGTTCTCAGTTTTGTCTCTATGATTTTTATCCGCTTCAAATAGCCCTAGGCAGAGACTGTGGAAAAGAACTTTCATTGAGAGTGGTTGCCAAGCTTCCAAGAAATTACGAGTTTCCAAAATACCAGCAAATATTTTTTCACCCAATCTTGATGATACGTGGTGCTAATGACAAGTCCACAAATCCCACTTGGCTCACCAAATTTTGTTCTTCTAAGTTGAAGCGTTCATTTACATTAGCAGTTTTTATTTTAGGTTTTACTCTGTTCTCTCCTATATAGATAGATGAATTTGGAACTCTAAATCCAACATGGTTTGTAGTAGCTCTTTGAAACTTGACAAAATAAAGGAGTTCTCAGTTTTTTCTCTATGATTTGTTTCCGCTTCAAGTAGCCTTAAGCAGAGACTGTGGAAAAGCACTTTCATTGAGAGGGGTTGCCAAGCTTCCAAGAAATTACGAGTTTCCGAAATACCAGCAAATATTTTTTTCACCCAATGTTGATGATACTTGGTGGTAATGATCAGTGCACAAATCCCACTTGGCTCACCAAATTTTTTTCTTCTAGGTTGAAGCGTTCGTCTACAGTAGCAGTTTTTATATTTAGGTTTCACTCTGTTCTCTCCTATATAGATAGATGAATTTGGAACTCTAAATCCAACATGGTTTGTAGTAGCTCTTTGAAACTTGAATAAATAAAGGAGTTCTCAGTTTTGTTTCTATGGTTTGTTTCCTCATCAAGTATTCCTAGGCACACACTCTGGAGAAACACTTTCATTGAGTGAGGTTGCCAAGTATCTAAGAAATAACAATTTTCCGAAATACCAGCAAATATTTTTTCACCCAATCTTGATGATACTTGGTGGGGATGATCAGTACACAAATCCCACTTGGCTCACGAAACTTTGTTCTTCTAGGTTGAAGCGTTCGTCTACAGTAGCAGTTTTTATGTTTAGGTTTCTCTCTGTTCTCCTGTATATAGATAGATGAATTTGGAACTCTAAATCCAACATGGTTAGTAGTATCTCTTTGAAAATTGACAAAATAAAGGAGTTCTCATTTTGTCTCTATGGTTTGTTTCCTCTTCAAGTAGCCCTGGCACAGACTGTGGAAAAGCACTTTCATTGAGACGGGTTGCCAAGCTTCTAAGAAATAACGAGTTTATGAAATACCAGCAAATATTTTTTCACTCAAACTTGATGATACTTGGTGGTAAGGACAAGTACACAAATCCCACTTGGCTCACCAAATATTGTTCTTCTAGGTTGAAGCATTCGTCTACTGTAGCAGTTTTTATTTTTATGTTTTACTCTGTTCTCTCCTATATAGATAGATGAACTTGGAACTCTAAATCCAACATAGTTTGTAGTAACTCTTTGAAACTTTACAAAATAAAGGAGTTCTCAGTTTTGTCTCTATGGTTTGTTTCCGCTTCAAGTAGCCTAAGCAGAGACTGTGGAATACCACTTTCATTGAGAGGGGTTGCCAAGCTTCTAAGAAATAACGAGTTTCCGAATTACCAGCAAATATTTTTTCACCCAATCTTGATGATTCTTGGTGGTGAAGATCATACACAAATCCCACTTGGCTCAACAAATTTTGTTCTTCTAGGTTGAAGCGTTCGTCTACTGTAGCAGTTTTTATTTTTATGTTTTACTCTGTTCTCTCCTATATAGATAGATGAATTTGGAACTCTAAATCCAACATGGTTTGTAGTAGCTCTTTGAAACTTGACAAAATAAAGGAGTTCTCAGTTTTCTCTCTGTGGTTTGTTTCCTCCTCAAGTAGCCCTAGGCACAGACTGTGGAAAAGCACTTTCATTGAGAGCGGTTGCCAAGCTTCTAAGAAATAACGAGTTTCCGAAATACCAGCAAATATTTTTTCACCCAAACTTTATGATACTTGGTGGTGATGATCGGTACACAAATCCCACTTGTTTGACCAAATTTTGTTCTTCTAGGTTGAAGCGTTCGTCTACCGTAGCAGTTTTTATATTTAGGTTTCACTCTGTTCTCTCCTAAATAGATAGATGAATTTGGAACTCTAAATCCAACATGGTTTGTAGTAGCTGTTTGAAACTTGACAAAATAAAAGAGTTCTCAGTTTTGTCTCTATGGTTTGTTTCCTCCTCACGTAGCCCTAGGCACAGACTGTGGAAAAGCACTTTCATTGAGAGCGGTTGCCTAGCTTCTAAGAAATAAATAGTTTGAGAAATACCAGCAAATATTTTTTCACCCAACCTTGTTGATACTTGCTGGTGATGATCGGTAAACAAATCCCACTTGGCTCACCAAATTTTGTTCTTCTAGGTTGAAGCGTTCATCTACAGTAGCAGTTTTTATATTTAAGTTTCACTCTGTTCTCTCCTATATGAATAGATGAATTTGAACTCTAAATCCAATATGGTTTGTAGTAGCTCTTTGAAACTTGACAAAATAAAGGAGTTCTCAGTTTTGTCTGTATGATTTCTTTCCACTTCAAGTAGCCCTAAGCAGAGACTGTGGAAAAGCACTTTCATTGAGAGGGGTTGCCAAGCTTCCAAGAAATTACGAGTTTCCAAAATACCAGCAAATATTTTTTCACTCAATCTTGGTGATACTTGGGGGTAATTATCGGTACACAAATATCACTTGGTTCAAAAAATTTTGTTCTTCTAGTTTGAAGCGTTAATCTACAGTAGCAGTTTTTATATTTAGGTTTTACTCTGTTCTCTGCTATATAGATAGATGAATTTGGAACTCTAAATCCTACCTGGTTTGTAGTAGCTCTTTGAAACTTGACAAAATAAAGGAGTTCTCAGTTTTGTCTCTATGGTTTCTTTCCTCTTCAAGTAGCCCTAGGCACAGACTGTGGAAAAGCACTTACATTGAGAGGGGTTGCAAAGCTTCTAAGAAATAAGGAGTTTCCTCAATTCCAGCAAATATTCTTTCATCCAATCTTGATGATACTTGGTGGTGATGATCAGTACACAAATCCCACGTGGCTCACCAAATTTTGTTCTTCTAGGTTGAGGCGTTCGTCTACAGTAGCAGTTTTTATTTTTAGGTTTCACTCTGTTCTCTCCTAAATAGATAGATGAATTTGGAACTCTAAATCCAACATGGTTTGTAGTAGCTCTTTGAAACTTGACAAAATAAAGGAGTTCTCAGTTTTTTCTCTATAATTTGTTTCCGCTTCAAGTAGCCCTAAGCAGAGACTGTGGAATAGCACTTCATTGAGAGGGGTTGCCAAGCTTCTAAGAAATAACGAGTTTCCGAATTACCAGCAAATATTTTTTCACCCAATCTTGATGATACTTGGTGGTGAAGATCGTACACAAATCCCACTTGGCTCACCAAATTTTGTTCTTCTAGGTTGAAGCGTTCGTCTACAGTAGCAATTTTTATATTTAGGTTTCACTCTGTTCTCTCCTATATAGATAGATGAATTTGGAACTCTAAATACAATATGGTTTGTAGTAGCTCTTTGAAACTTGACAAAATAAAGGAGTTCTCATTTTGTCTCTATGGTTTGTTTCCTCTTCAAGTAGCCCTGGCACAGACTGTGGAAAAGCACTTTCATTGAGACGGGTTGCCAAGCTTCTAAGAAATAACGAGTTTATGAAATACCAGCAAATATTTTTTCACTCAAACTTGATGATACTTGGTGGTAATGACAAGTGCACAAATCCCACTTGGCTCACCAAATTTTGTTCTTCTAAGTTGAAGCGTTCGTTTACAGTAGCAGTTTTTATTTTTAGGTTTCACTCTGTTCTCCAATATTTAGACATATGAATTTGGAACTCTAAATCCAATATCGTTTGTAGTAGCTCTTTGAAACTTGACAAAATAAAGGAGTTCTCAGTTTTGTCTCTATGATTTGTTTCTGCTTCAAGTAGCCCTAAGCAGAGACTGTAAAAAAGCACTTTCATTGAGAGGGGTTGCCAAGCTTTCAAGAAATTACGAGTTTCCGAAATACCAGCAAATATTTTTTCACCCAATCTTGATGATACTTGGTGGTGATGATCCGTCCACAAATCCCACTTGGCTCACCCAACTTTGTTCTTCTAGGTTGATGTATTCGTTTTCAGTAGCAGTTTTTATTTTTAGGTTTCACTCTGTTCTCTCCTATATAGATAGATGAATTTGGAACTCTAAATCCAACATGGTTAGTAGTATCTCTTTGAAAATTGACAAAATAAAGGAGTTCTCATTTTGTCTCTATGGTTTGTTTCCTCTTCAAGTAGCCCTGGCACAGACTGTGGAAAAGCACTTTCATTGAGACGGGTTGCCAAGCTTCTAAGAAATAACGAGTTTATGAAATACCAGCAAATATTTTTTCACTCAAACTTGATGATACTTGGTGGTAAGGACAAGTACACAAATCCCACTTGGCTCACCAAATATTGTTCTTCTAGGTTGAAGCATTCGTCTACTGTAGCAGTTTTTATTTTTATGTTTTACTCTGTTCTCTCCTATATAGATAGATGAACTTGGAACTCTAAATCCAATATAGTTTGTAGTAACTCTTTGAAACTTGACAAAATAAAGGAGTTCTCAGTTTTCTCTCTGTGGTTTGTTTCCTCCTCAAGTAGCCCTAGGCACAGACTGTGGAAAAGCACTTTCATTGAGAGCGGTTGCCAAGCTTCTAAGAAATAACGAGTTTCTGAAATACCAGCAAATATTTTTTCACTCAGTCTTGATGATACTTGCTGGTGATGATCGGTAAACAAATCCCACTTGCCTCACCAAATTTTGTTCTTCTAGGTTGAAGCGTTCATCTACAGTAGCAGTTTTTATATTTAGGTTTCACTCTGTTCTCTCCTATATAGATAGATGAATTTGAACTCTAAATCCAATATGATTTGTAGTAGCTCTTTGAAACTTGACAAAATAAAGGAGTTCTCAGTTTTGTCTCTATGGTTTGTTTCCTCTTCAAGTGGCCCTAAGGACAGATTGTTGAAAAGCACTTTCATTGAGAGGGGTTGCCAAGCTTCTAAGAAATAACTAGTTTCCGAAATACCAGCAAATATTCTTTCATCCAATCTTGATGATACTTGGTGGTGATGATCAGTACACAAATCCCACTTGGCTCACCAAATTTTGTTCTTCTAGGTTGAAGCGTTCATCTACAGTAGCAGTTTTTATATTTAGGTTTCACTCTGTTCTCTCCTATATAGATAGATGAATTTGAACTCTAAATCCAATATGATTTGTAGTAGCTCTTTGAAACTTGACAAAATAAAGGAGTTCTCAGTTTTGTCTCTATGGTTTGTTTCCTCTTCAAGTGGCCCTAAGGACAGATTGTTAAAAAGCACTTTCATTGAGAGGGGTTGCCAAGCTTCTAAGAAATAACTAGTTTCCGAAATACCAGCAAATATTCTTTCATCCAATCTTGATGATACTTGGTGGTGATGATCAGTACACAAATCCCACTTGGCTCACCAAATTGTGTTCTTCTAGTTTGAAGCGTTCGTCTACAGTAGCAATTTTTATATTTAGGTTTAACTCTGTTCTCTCCTATATAGATAGATGAATTTGGAACTCTAAATCCAACATGGTTTGTGGTAGCTCTTTGAAACTTGAAAAATAAAGGAGTTCTCAGTTTCTCTCTATGGTTTCTTTCCTCTTCAAGTAGCCCTAGGCACAGACTGTGTAAAAGCACTTACATTGAGAGGGGTTGCAAAGCTTCTAAGAAATAAGGAGTTTCCGAAATACCAGCAAATATTCTTTCATCCAATCTTGATGATACTTGGTGGTGATGATCAGTACACAAATCCCACGTGGCTCACCAAATTTTGTTCTTCTAGGTTGAAGCGTTCGTCTACAGTAGCAGTTTTTATTTTTAGGTTTCACTCTGTTCTCTCCTAAATAGATAGATGAATTTGGAACTCTAAATCCAACATGGTTTGTAGTAGCTCTTTGAAACTTGACAAAATAAAGGAGTTCTCAGTTTTGTTTCTATAATTGTTTCCGCTTCAAGTAGCCCTAAGCAGAGACTGTGGAATAGCACTTTCATTGAGAGGGGTTGCCAAGCTTTTAAGAAATAACGAGTTTCCGAATTACCAGCAAATATTTTTTCACCCAATCTTGATGATACTTGGTGGTGAAGATCATACACAAATCCCACTTGGCTCACCAAATTTTGTTCTTCTAGGTTGAAGCGTTCGTCTACACTAGCAATTTTTATATTTAGGTTTCACTCTGTTCTCTCCTATATAGATAGATGAATTTGGAACTCTAAATCCAATATGGTTTGTAGTAGCTCTTTGAAACTTGACAAAATAAAGGAGTTCTCCGTTTTGTCTCTATGATTTGTTTCCGCTTCAAGTAGCCCTAAGCAGAGACTGTAAAAAAGCACTTTCATTGAGAGGGGTTGCCAAGCTTCCAAGAAATTACGAGTTTCCGAAATACCAGCAAATATTTTTTCACCCAATCTTGATGATACTTGGTGGTGATGATCCGTCCACAAATCCCACTTGGCTCACCCAATTTTGTTCTTCTAGGTTGATGTATTCGTTTTCAGTAGCAGTTTTTATTTTTAGGTTTCACTCTGTTCTCTCCTATATAGATAGATGAATTTGGAACTCTAAATCCAACATGGTTAGTAGTATCTCTTTGAAAATTGACAAAATAAAGGAGTTCTCATTTTGTCTCTATGGTTTGTTTCCTCTTCAAGTAGCCCTGGCACAGACTGTGGAAAAGCACTTTCATTGAGACGGGTTGCCAAGCTTCTAAGAAATAACGAGTTTATGAAATACCAGCAAATATTTTTTCACTCAAACTTGATGATACTTGGTGGTAAGGACAAGTACACAAATCCCACTTGGCTCATCAAATATTGTTCTTCTAGGTTGAAGCATTCGTCTACTGTAGCAGTTTTTATTTTTATGTTTTACTCTGTTCTCTCCTATATAGATAGATGAATTTGGAACTCTAAATCCAACATGGTTTGTAGTAGCTCTTTGAAACTTGACAAAATAAAGGAGTTCTCAGTTTTCTCTCTGTGGTTTGTTTCCTCCTCAAGTAGCCCTAGGCACAGACTGTGGAAAAGCACTTTCATTGAGAGCGGTTGCCAAGCTTCTAAGAAATAACGAGTTTCCGAAATACCAGCAAATATTTTTTTTTACCCAAACTTTATGATCCTTGGTGGTGATGATCGGTACACAAATCCCACTTGTTTGACCAAATTTTGTTCTTCTAGGTTGAAGCGTTCGTCTACCGTAGCAGTTTTTATATTTAGGTTTCACTCTGTTCTCTCCTAAATAGATAGATGAATTTGGAACTCTAAATCCAACATGGTTTGTAGTAGCTGTTTGAAACTTGACAAAATAAAAGAGTTCTCAGTTTTGTCTCTATGGTTTGTTTCCTCCTCACGTAGCCCTAGGCACAGACTGTGGAAAAGCACTTTCATTGAGAGCGGTTGCCTAGCTTCTAAGAAATAAATAGTTTGAGAAATACCAGCAAATATTTTTTCACCCAACCTTGTTGATACTTGCTGGTGATGATCGGTAAACAAATCCCACTTGGCTCACCAAATTTTGTTCTTCTAGGTTGAAGCGTTCGTCTACAGTAGCAGTTTTTATATTTAAGTTTCGCTCTGTTCTCTCCTATATGAATAGATGAATTTGAACTCTAAATCCAATATGGTTTGTAGTAGCTCTTTGAAACTTGACAAAATAAAGGAGTTCTCAGTTTTGTCTGTATGATTTCTTTCCACTTCAAGTAGCTTTAAGGAGAGACTGTGGAAAAGCACTTTCATTGAGAGGGGTTGCCAAGCTTCCAAGAAATTACGAGTTTCCAAAATACCAGCAAATATTTTTTCACTCAATCTTGATGATACTTGGGGGTAATTATCGGTACACAAATATCACTTGGTTCAAAAAATTTTCTTCTTCTAGTTTGAAGCGTTATACTACAGTAGCAATTTTTATATTTAGGTTTTACTCTGTTCTCTGCTATACAGATAGATGAATTTGGAACTCTAAATCCTACCTGGTTTGTAGTAGCTCTTTGAAACTTGACAAAATAAAGGAGTTCTCAGTTTTGTCTCTATGGTTTCTTTCCTCTTCAAGTAGCCCTAGGCACAGACTGTGGAAAAGCACTTACATTGAGAGGGGTTGCAAAGCTTCTAAGAAATAAGGAGTTTCCTCAATACCAGCAAATATTCTTTCATCCAATCTTGATGATACTTGGTGGTGATGATCAGTACACAAATCCCACGTGGCTCACCAAATTTTGTTCTTCTAGGTTGAGGCGTTCGTCTACAGTAGCAGTTTTTATTTTTAGGTTTCACTCTGTTCTCTCCTAAATAGATAGATGAATTTGGAACTCTAAATCCAACATGGTTTGTAGTAGCTCTTTGAAACTTGACAAAATAAAGGAGTTCTCAGTTTTTTCTCTATAATTTGTTTCCGCTTCAAGTAGCCCTAAGCAGAGACTGTGGAATAGCACTTCATTGAGAGGGGTTGATAAGCTTCTAAGAAATAACGAGTTTCCGAATTACCAGCAAATATTTTTTCACCCAATCTTGATGATACTTGGTGGTGAAGATCGTACACAAATCCCTCTTGGCTCACCAAATTTTGTTCTTCTAGGTTGAAGCATTCGTCTACAGTAGCAATTTTTATATTAGGTTTCACTCTGTTCTCTCCTATATAGATAGATGAATTTGGAACTCTAAATACAATATGGTTTGTAGTAGCTCTTTGAAACTTGACAAAATAAAGGAGTTCTCATTTTGTCTATATGGTTTGTTTCCTCTTCAAGTAGCCCTGGCACAGACTGTGGAAAAGCACTTTCATTGAGACGGGTTGCCAAGCTTCTAAGAAATAACGAGTTTATGAAATACCAGCAAATATTTTTTCACTCAAACTTGATGATACTTGGTGGTAATGACAAGTGCACAAATCCCACTTGGCTCACCAAATTTTGTTCTTCTAAGTTGAAGCGTTCGTTTACAGTAGCAGTTTTTATTTTTAGGTTTCACTCTGTTCTCCAATATTTAGACATATGAATTTGGAACTCTAAATCCAATATCGTTTGTAGTAGCTCTTTGAAACTTGACAAAATAAAGGAGTTCTCAGTTTTGTCTCTATGATTTGTTTCTGCTTCAAGTAGCCCTAAGCAGAGACTGTAAAAAAGCACTTTCATTGAGAGGGGTTGCCAAGCTTCCAAGAAATTACGAGTTTCCGAAATACCAGCAAATATTTTTTCACTCAGTCTTGATGATACTTGCTGGTGATGATCGGTAAACAAATCCCACTTGGCTCACCAAATTTTGTTCTTCTAGGTTGAAGCGTTCATCTACAGTAGCAGTTTTTATATTTAGGTTTCACTCTGTTCTCTCCTATATAGATAGATGAATTTGAACTCTAAATCCAATATGATTTGTAGTAGCTCTTTGAAACTTGACAAAATAAAGGAGTTCTCAGTTTTCTCTCTATGGTTTGTTTCCTCTTCAAGTGGCCCTAAGGACAGATTGTGGAAAAGCACTTTCATTGAGAGGGGTTGCCAAGCTTCTAAGAAATAACTAGTTTCCGAAATACCAGCAAATATTCTTTCATCCAATCTTCATGATACTTGGTGGTGATGATCAGTACACAAATCCCACTTGGCTCACCAAATTGTGTTCTTCTAGTTTGAAGCGTTCGTCTACAGTAGCAATTTTTATATTTAGGTTTAACTCTGTTCTCTCCTATATAGATAGATGAATTTGGAACTCTAAATCCAACATGGTTTGTGGTAGCTCTTTGAAACTTGAAAAATAAAGGAGTTCTCAGTTTCTCTCTATGGTTTCTTTCCTCTTCAAGTAGCCCTAGGCACAGACTGTGTAAAAGCACTTACATTGAGAGGGGTTGCAAAGCTTCTAAGAAATAAGGAGTTTCCGAAATACCAGCAAATATTCTTTCATCCAATCTTGATGATACTTGGTGGTGATGATCAGTACACAAATCCCACGTGGCTCACCAAATTTTGTTCTTCTAGGTTGAAGCGTTCGTCTACAGTAGCAGTTTTTATTTTTAGGTTTCACTCTGTTCTCTCGTAAATAGATAGATGAATTTGGAACTCTAAATCCAACATGGTTTGTAGTAGCTCTTTGAAACTTGACAAAATAAAGGAGTTCTCAGTTTTGTTTCTATAATTTGTTTCCGCTTCAAGTAGCCCTAAGCAGAGACTGTGGAATAGCACTTTCATTGAGAGGGGTTGCCAAGCTTCTAAGAAATAACGAGTTTCCGAATTACCAGCAAATATTTTTTCACCCAATCTTGATGATACTTGGTGGTGAAGATCATACACAAATCCCACTTGGCTCACCAAATTTTGTTCTTCTAGGTTGAAGCGTTCGTCTACACTAGCAATTTTTATATTTAGGTTTCACTCTGTTCTCTCCTATATAGATAGATGAATTTGGAACTCTAAATCCAATATGGTTTGTAGTAGCTCTTTGAAACTTGACAAAATAAAGGAGTTCTCCGTTTTGTCTCTATGATTTGTTTCCGCTTCAAGTAGCCCTAAGCAGAGACTGTAAAAAAGCACTTTCATTGAGAGGGGTTGCCAAGCTTCCAAGAAATTACGAGTTTCCGAAATACCAGCAAATATTTTTTCACCCAATCTTGATGATACTTGGTGGTGATGATCCGTCCACAAATCCCACTTGGCTCACCCAATTTTGTTCTTCTAGGTTGATGTATTCGTTTTCAGTAGCAGTTTTTATTTTTAGGTTTCACTCTGTTCTCTCCTATATAGATAGATGAATTTGGAACTCTAAATCCAACATGGTTTGTAGTATCTCTTTGAAAATTGACAAAATAAAGGAGTTCTCATTTTGTCTCTATGGTTTGTTTCCTCTTCAAGTAGCCCTGGCACAGACTGTGGAAAAGCACTTTCATTGAGCGGGTTGCCAAGCTTCTAAGAAATAACGAGTTTATGAAATACCAGCAAATATTTTTTCACTCAAACTTGATGATACTTGGTGGTAAGGACAAGTACACAAATCCCACTTCGCTCATCAAATATTGTTCTTCTAGGTTGAAGCATTCGTCTACTGTAGCAGTTTTTATTTTTATGTTTTACTCTGTTCTCTCCTATATAGATAGATGAATTTGGAACTCTAAATCCAACATGGTTTGTAGTAGCTCTTTGAAACTTGACAAAATAAAGGAGTTCTCAGTTTTCTCTATGTGGTTTGTTTCCTCCTCAAGTAGCCCTAGGCACAGACTGTGGAAAAGCACTTTCATTGAGAGCGGTTGCCAAGCTTCTAAGAAATAACGAGTTTCCGAAATACCAGCAAATATTTTTTTTTACCCAAACTTTATGATACTTGGTGGTGATGATCGGTACACAAATCCCACTTGTATGACCAAATTTTGTTCTTCTAGGTTGAAGCGTTCGTCTACCGTAGCAGTTTTTATATTTAGGTTTCACTCTGTTCTCTCCTAAATAAATAGATGAATTTGGAACTCTAAATCCAACATGGTTTGTAGTAGCTGTTTGAAACTTGACAAAATAAAAGAGTTCTCAGTTTTGTCTCTATGGTTGGTTTCCTCCTCACGTAGCCCTAGGCACAGACTGTGGAAAAGCACTTTCATTGAGAGCGGTTGCCTAGCTTCTAAGAAATAAATAGTTTGAGAAATACCAGCAAATATTTTTTCACCCAACCTTGTTGATACTTGCTGGTGATGATCGGTAAACAAATCCCACTTGGCTCACCAAATTTTGTTTTTCTAGGTTGAAGCGTTCGTCTACAGTAGCAGTTTTTATATTTAAGTTTCACTCTGTTCTCTCCTATATGAATAGATGAATTTGAACTCTAAATCCAATATGGTTTGTAGTAGCTCTTTGAAACTTGACAAAATAAAGGAGTTCTCAGTTTTGTCTGTATGATTTCTTTCCACTTCAAGTAGCTTTAAGGAGAGACTGTGGAAAAGCACTTTCATTGAGAGGGGTTGCCAAGCTTCCAAGAAATTACGAGTTTCCAAAATACCAGCAAATATTTTTTCACTCAATCTTGATGATACTTGGGGGTAATTATCGGTACACAAATATCACTTGGTTCAAAAAATTTTGTTCTTCTAGTTTGAAGCGTTAATCTACAGTAGCAGTTTTTATATTTAGGTTTTACTCTGTTCTCTGCTATACAGATAGATGAATTTGGAACTCTAAATCCTACCTGGTTTGTAGTAGCTCTTTGAAACTTGACAAAATAAAGGGGTTCTCAGTTTTGTCTCTATGGTTTCTTTCCTCTTCAAGTAGCCCTAGGCACAGACTGTGGAAAAGCACTTACATTGAGAGGGGTTGCAAAGCTTCTAAGAAATAAGGAGTTTCCGAAATACCAGCAAATATTCTTTCATCCAATCTTGATGATACTTGGTGGTGATGATCAGTACACAAATCCCACTTGGCTCACCAAATTTTGTTCTTCTAGGTTGAGGCGTTCGTCTACAGTAACAGTTTTTATTTTTAGGTTTCACTCTGTTCTCTCCTAAATAGATAGATGAATTTGGAACTATAAATCCAACATGGTTTGTAGTAGCTCTTTGAAACTTGACAAAATAAAGGAGTTCTCAGTTTTTTCTCTATAATTTGTTTCCGCTTCAAGTAGCCCTAAGCAGAGACTGTGGAATAGCACTTCATTGAGAGGGGTTGCCAAGCTTCTAATAAATAACGAGTTTCCGAATTACCAGCAAATATTTTTTCACCCAATCTTGATGATACATGGTGGTGAAGATCGTACACAAATCCCACTTGGGTCACCAAATTTTGTTCTTCTAGGTTGAAGCGTTCATCTACAGTAGCAGTTTTATATTTAGGTTTCAGTCTGTTCTCTCCTATATAGATAGATGAATTTGGAACTCTAAATCCAATATGGTTTGTAGTAGCTCTTTGAAACTTGACAAAATAAAGGAGTTCTCAGTTTTGTCTCTATGATTTGTTTCCGCTTCAAGTAGCCCTAAGCAGAGACTGTAAAAAAGCACTTTCATTGAGAGGGGTTGCTAAGCTTCCATGAAATTACGAGTTTCCGAAATACCAGCAAATATTTTTTCTCCCAATCTTGATGATACTTGGTGGTGATGATCCGTCCACAAATCCCACTTGGCTCACCCAATTTTGTTCTTCTAGGTTGATGTATTCGTTTTCAGTAGCAGTTTTTATTTTTAGGTTTCACTGTGTTCTCTCCTATATAGATAGATGAATTTGGAACTCTAAATCCAACATGGTTAGTAGTATCTCTTTGAAAATTGACAAAATAAAGGAGTTCTCATTTTGTCTCTATGGTTTGTTTCCTCCTCAAGTAGCCCTGGCACAGACTGTGGAAAAGCACTTTCATTGAGAGGGGTTGCCAAGCTTCTAAGAAATAACGAGTTTATGAAATACCAGCAAATATTTTTTCACTCAAACTTGATGTGAAGTTTCTGAAATACCAGCAAATATTTTTTCACGCAATCTTGATGATACGTGGTGGAAATGATCAGTACAAAAATCCCACTTGGCTCACCAAATTTTGTTCTTCTAGGTAGAAGCGTTCGTCTACAGTAGCAGTTTCTATATTTAGGTTTCACTCTGTTCTCTCCTATATAGATAGATGAATTTGGAACTCTAAATCCAATATGGTTTGTAGTAGCTCTTTGAAACTTGACAAAATAAAGGAGTTCTCAGTTTTGTCTCTATGATTTGTTTCCGCTTCATGTAGCCCTAAGCAGAGACTGTGGAAAAGAACTTTCATTGAAAGGGGTAGCAAAGCTTGCAACAAATTACGAGTTTCTGAAATACCAGCAAATATTTTGTCACCCAAAGTTGATGATACGTGGTGGTAATGATCGGTACACAAATCCCACATTGCTAACCAAATTTTGTTCTTCTAGGTTGAAGCGTTCGTCTACAGTAGCAGTTTTTATATTTCGGTTTCACTCTGTTCTCTCCTATATAGATAGATGAATTTGGAACTCTAATTCCAATATGGTTTGTAGTAGCTCTTTGAAACTTGACAAAATAAAGGAGTTCTCAGTTTTGTCTCTATGATTTGTTTCCGCTTCATGTAGCCCTAAGCAGAGACTGTGGAAAAGCACTTTCATTGAGTGGGGTTGCCAAGCTTGCAAGAAATTACGAGTTTCCGAAATACCAGCAAATATTTTGTCACACAATGTTGATGATAAGTGGTGGTAATGATCGGAACACAAATCCCACTAGGCTCACCAAATTTTGTTCTTCGAGGTTGAAGCGTTCGTCTACAGTAGCAGTTTTTATATTTAGGTTTCACTCTGTTCTCTGCTACATAGATAGATGTATTTGGAAATATAAACCCAACATGGTTTGTAGTAGCTCTTTGAAACTTGACAAAATAAAGGAGTTCTCAGTTTTGTCTCTATGGTTTGTTTTCTCTTCAAGTACCCCTAGGAAAAGAGTGTGGAAAAGCACTTTCATTGAGTGGGGTTACCAAGCTTCTAAGAAATAACGAGTTTCCGAAATACCAGTAAATATTTTTTCATGCCATCTTGATGACACTTGGTGGTAATGATCAGTACACAATTCCCACTTGGCTCACCAAATGTTGTTCTTCTAGGTTGATGCGTTCGTTTTCAGTGGCAGTTTTTATTTTTAGGTTTCACTCTGTTCTCTCCTATATAGATAGATGAATTTGGAACTCTAAATCCAACATGGTTATTAGTACCTCTTTGAAACTTGACAAAATAAAGGAGTTCTCAGTTTTGTATCTATGATTTGTTTCCGCTTCAAGTAGCCTAAGCAGAGACTGTGGAAAAGCACTTTCATTGAGACGTGTTGCCAAGCTTCCAAGAAATTACGGGTTTCCGAAATACCAGCAAATATTTTTTCACCCAATCTTGATGATACGTGGTGGTAATGATAAGTAAAGAATTCCCACATGGCTCACCAAATTTTGTTCTTCTAGGTTGAAGCGTTGGTTTACAGTAGCAGTTTTTATTTTTAGGTTTCACTCTGTTCTCTGCTATATAGATAGATGAATTTGGAACTCTAAATCCAACATGGTTTGTAGTAGCTCTTTGAAACTTGACAAAATAAAGGAGTTCTCAGTTTTGTCTCTATGGTTTGTTTCCTCTTCAAGTACCCCTAGGAACAGACTGTGGAAAAGCACTTTCATTGAGTGGGGTTGCCAAGCTTCTAAGAAATAACGAGTTTCCGAAATACCAGCAAATATTTTTCACGCCATCTTGATGACACTTGGTGGTAATGATCACTACAGAAATCCCACTTGGCTCACCAAATTTTATTCTTCCAGGTTGATGCGTTCGTTTTCAGTAGCAGTTTTTATTTTTAGGTTTCACTCTGTTCTTTCCTATATAGATAGATATATTTGGAACTGTAAATCCAACATGGTTTGTAGTAGCTCTTTGAAACTTGACAAAGTAAAGGAGTTCTCAGTTTTGTCTCTATGATTTGTTTCCTCTTCAAGTACCCCTAAGCAGAGACTGTGGAAAAGCACTTTCATTGAGAGGGGTTGCCAGCTTCTAAGAAATAACGAGTTTCCGAAATACCAGCAAATATTTTTTCACGCAATCTTGATGACACTTGGTGGTTATGATCAGTACAAAAATCCCACTTGGCTCACCAAATTTTGTTCTTCTAGGTTGAAGCGTTCGTCTACAGTAGCAGTTTTTATATTTAGGTTTCACTCTGTTCTCTCCTATATAGATAGATGAATTTGGAACTCTAAATCCAATATGCTGTGTAGTAGCTCTTTGAAACTTGACAAAGTAAAGGAGTTCTCAGTTTTGTCTCCATGATTTGTTTCCGCTTCATGTAGCCCTAAGCAGAGACTGTGGAAAAGCACTTTCATTGAAAGGGGTTAGCATGCTTGCAAGAAATTACGAGTTTCCGAAATACCAGCAAATATTTTGTAACCCAATCTTGATGATACGTGGTGGTAATGACAAGTCCACAAATCATACTTGGCTCACCAAATTTTGTTCTTCTAGGTTGAAGCGTTCGTTTACAGTAGCAGTTTTTATTTTTAGGTTTCACTCTGTTCTCTCCTATATAGATAGATGAATTTGGAACTCTAAATCCAATATGGTTTGTAGTAGCTCTTTGATACTTGACAAAGTAATGGAGTTATCTTTTTTGTCTCTATGATTTGTTTCCGCTTCATGTAGCCCTAAGCAGAGACTGTGGAAAAGCACTTTCATTGAAAGGGGTTGCCAAGCTTGCAAGAAATTACGAGTTTCCGAAATACCAGCAAATATTTTTTCACCCAATGTTGATGATACGTGGTGGTAATGATCGGTACACAAATCCCAGTAGGCTCACCAAATTTTGTTCTTCGAGGTTGAAGCGTTCGTCTACAGTAGCAGTTTTTATATTTAGGTTTCACTCTGTTCTCTGCTATATAGATAGATGAATTTGGAACTCTAAACCCAACATGGTTTGTAGTAGCTCTTTGAAACTTGACAAATAAAGGAGTTCTCAGTTTTGTCTCTATGGTTTGTTTCCTCTTTAAGTACCCCTAGGAAAAGACTGTGGAAAAGCACTTTCATTGAGTGGGGTTACCAAGCTTCTAAGAAATAACGAGTGTCCGAAATACCAGCAAATATTTCTTCATGCCATCTTGATGACACTTGGTGGTAATGATCAGTACACAATTCCCACTTGGCTCACCAAATGTTGTTCTTCTAGGTTGATGCATTCGTTTTCAGTGGCAGTTTTTATTTTTAGGTTTCACTCTGTTCTCTCCTATATAGATAGATGAATTTTGAACTCTAAATCCAACATGGTTATTAGTACTTCTTTGAAACTTGACAAAATAAAGGAGTTCTCAGTTTTGTATCTATGATTTGTTTCCGCTTCAAGTAGCCTAAGCAGAGACTGTGGAAAAGCACTTTCATTGAGAGGGGTTGCAAAGCTTCTAAGAAATAAGGAGTTTCCGAAATACCAGCAAATATTCTTTCATCCAATCTTGATGATACTTGGTGGTGATGATCAGTACACAAATCCCACGTGGCTCACCAAATTTTGTTCTTCTAGGTTGAAGCGTTCGTCTACAGTAGCAGTTTTTATTTTTAGGTTTCACTCTGTTCTCTCGTAAATAGATAGATGAATTTGGAACTCTAAATCCAACATGGTTTGTAGTAGCTCTTTGAAACTTGACAAAATAAAGGAGTTCTCAGTTTTGTTTCTATAATTTGTTTCCGCTTCAAGTAGCCCTAAGCAGAGACTGTGGAATAGCACTTTCATTGAGAGGGGTTGCCAAGCTTCTAAGAAATAACGAGTTTCCGAATTACCAGCAAATATTTTTTCACCCAATCTTGATGATACTTGGTGGTGAAGATCATACACAAATCCCACTTGGCTCACCAAATTTTGTTCTTCTAGGTTGAAGCGTTCGTCTACACTAGCAATTTTTATATTTAGGTTTCACTCTGTTCTCTCCTATATAGATAGATGAATTTGGAACTCTAAATCCAATATGGTTTGTAGTAGCTCTTTGAAACTTGACAAAATAAAGGAGTTCTCCGTTTTGTCTCTATGATTTGTTTCCGCTTCAAGTAGCCCTAAGCAGAGACTGTAAAAAAGCACTTTCATTGAGAGGGGTTGCCAAGCTTCCAAGAATTTACGAGTTTCCGAAATACCAGCAAATATTTTTTCACCCAATCTTGATGATACTTGGTGGTGATGATCCGTCCACAAATCCCACTTGGCTCACCCAATTTTGTTCTTCTAGGTTGATGTATTCGTTTTCAGTAGCAGTTTTTATTTTTAGGTTTCACTCTGTTCTCTCCTATATAGATAGATGAATTTGGAACTCTAAATCCAACATGGTTTGTAGTATCTCTTTGAAAATTGACAAAATAAAGGAGTTCTCATTTTGTCTCTATGGTTTGTTTCCTCTTCAAGTAGCCCTGGCACAGACTGTGGAAAAGCACTTTCATTGAGCGGGTTGCCAAGCTTCTAAGAAATAACGAGTTTATGAAATACCAGCAAATATTTTTTCACTCAAACTTGATGATACTTGGTGGTAAGGACAAGTACACAAATCCCACTTCGCTCATCAAATATTGTTCTTCTAGGTTGAAGCATTCGTCTACTGTAGCAGTTTTTATTTTTATGTTTTACTCTGTTCTCTCCTATATAGATAGATGAATTTGGAACTCTAAATCCAACATGGTTTGTAGTAGCTCTTTGAAACTTGACAAAATAAAGGAGTTCTCAGTTTTCTCTATGTGGTTTGTTTCCTCCTCAAGTAGCCCTAGGCACAGACTGTGGAAAAGCACTTTCATTGAGAGCGGTTGCCAAGCTTCTAAGAAATAACGAGTTTCCGAAATACCAGCAAATATTTTTTTTTACCCAAACTTTATGATACTTGGTGGTGATGATCGGTACACAAATCCCACTTGTATGACCAAATTTTGTTCTTCTAGGTTGAAGCGTTCGTCTACCGTAGCAGTTTTTATATTTAGGTTTCACTCTGTTCTCTCCTAAATAAATAGATGAATTTGGAACTCTAAATCCAACATGGTTTGTAGTAGCTGTTTGAAACTTGACAAAATAAAAGAGTTCTCAGTTTTGTCTCTATGGTTTGTTTCCTCCTCACGTAGCCCTAGGCACAGACTGTGGAAAAGCACTTTCATTGAGAGCGGTTGCCTAGCTTCTAAGAAATAAATAGTTTGAGAAATACCAGCAAATATTTTTTCACCCAACCTTGTTGATACTTGCTGGTGATGATCGGTAAACAAATCCCACTTGGCTCACCAAATTTTGTTTTTCTAGGTTGAAGCGTTCGTCTACAGTAGCAGTTTTTATATTTAAGTTTCACTCTGTTCTCTCCTATATGAATAGATGAATTTGAACTCTAAATCCAATATGGTTTGTAGTAGCTCTTTGAAACTTGACAAAATAAAGGAGTTCTCAGTTTTGTCTGTATGATTTCTTTCCACTTCAAGTAGCTTTAAGGAGAGACTGTGGAAAAGCACTTTCATTGAGAGGGGTTGCCAAGCTTCCAAGAAATTACGAGTTTCCAAAATACCAGCAAATATTTTTTCACTCAATCTTGATGATACTTGGGGGTAATTATCGGTACACAAATATCACTTGGTTCAAAAAATTTTGTTCTTCTAGTTTGAAGCGTTAATCTACAGTAGCAGTTTTTATATTTAGGTTTTACTCTGTTCTCTGCTATACAGATAGATGAATTTGGAACTCTAAATCCTACCTGGTTTGTAGTAGCTCTTTGAAACTTGACAAAATAAAGGGGTTCTCAGTTTTGTCTCTATGGTTTCTTTCCTCTTCAAGTAGCCCTAGGCACAGACTGTGGAAAAGCACTTACATTGAGAGGGGTTGCAAAGCTTCTAAGAAATAAGGAGTTTCCGAAATACCAGCAAATATTCTTTCATCCAATCTTGATGATACTTGGTGGTGATGATCAGTACACAAATCCCACTTGGCTCACCAAATTTTGTTCTTCTAGGTTGAGGCGTTCGTCTACAGTAGCAGTTTTTATTTTTAGGTTTCACTCTGTTCTCTCCTAAATAGATAGATGAATTTGGAACTATAAATCCAACATGGTTTGTAGTAGCTCTTTGAAACTTGACAAAATAAAGGAGTTCTCAGTTTTTTCTCTATAATTTGTTTCCGCTTCAAGTAGCCCTAAGCAGAGACTGTGGAATAGCACTTCATTGAGAGGGGTTGCCAAGCTT
>NW_027514257.1:0-84800 GCF_048772815.1 Callospermophilus lateralis
AGAGGAATACAAACCATAGAGATAGAACATAGAACTACTTCATTTTGTCAAGTTTCACGGAGCTAGCACAAACCGTGTTTGATTTAGAGTTTCAAACACATCTATCTATATAGCAGAAAACAGAGTGAAATCTAAAAATTCAAACTGTTACTGGAAACGAACGCTTGAACCTAGAAGAGTGAAAGTTTGGGCAGCCAAGTGGGATTAGTGAACTGATCATTACCACCAAGTATCATCAAGATTTGGTGAAAAAATGTTTGCTGAGATTTCAGCAAACTAGTAGCTTTTTGGAAGCATGGCAACCCCTTTCAAACGAAAGTGTTCTTCGCCAGTCTCTGCATGGGGTACCTCAAGAGGAAACAAACCATAGAGATAGAACTTAGAACTACTTCATTTTGTCAAGTTTCACGGAGCTAGCACAAACCGTGTTTGATTTAGAGTTTCAAACACATCTATCTATATAGCAGAAAACAGAGTGAAACCTAAAAATTCAAACTGTTACTGGAAACGAACGCTTGAACCTAGAAGAGTGAAAGTTGGCAGCCAAGTGGGATTAGTGAACTGATCATTACCACCAAGTATCATCAAGATTTGGTGAAAAAATGTATGCTGAGATTTCAGCAAACTAGTAGTTTTTTGGAAGCTTGGCAACCCTTTAAAACGAAAGTGTTTTTCGCCAGTCTCTGCATGGGGTACTTCAAGAGGAAACAAACCATAGAGATAGAACTTAGAACTACTTCATTTTGTCAAGTTTCAAGGAGCTAGCACAAACCGTGTTTGATTTAGAGTTTCAAACACATCTATCTATATAGCAGAAAACAGAGTGAAACCTAAAAATTCAAAGTGTTACTGGAAACGAACGCTTGAACCTAGAAGAGTGAAAATTGGGCAGCCAAGTGGGCTTAGTGAACTGATCATTACCTCCAAGTATCATCAAGATTTGGTGAAAAAATGTTTGCTGAGATTTCAGCAAACGAGTAGTTTTTGAAAGCTTGGCAACCCCTTTCAAACGAAAGTGTTCTTCGCCAGTCTCTGCATGGGGTACTTCAAGAGGAAACAAACCATAGAGATAGAACTTAGAACTACTTCATTTTGTCAAGTTATACGGAGCTAGCACAAACCGTGATTGATTTAGAGTTTCAAACACATCTATCTATATAGCAGAAAAGAGAGTGAAACCTAAAAATTCAAACTGTTACTGAATCGAACGCTTGAACCTAGAAGATTGAAAGTTGGGCAGCCAAGTGGGATTAAGTGAACTGATCATTACCACCAAGTATCATCAAGATTTGGTGGAAAAAATGTTTGCTGAGATTTCAGCAAACTAGTAGTTTTTTGGAAGCATGGCAACCCCTTTTTAAACGAAAGTGTTTTTCGCCAGTTTCTGCCATGGGGTACTTCAAGAGGAAACAAACCATAGAGATAGAACTTAGAAACTACTTCATTTTGTCAAGTTTCAAGGAGCTAGCACAAACCGTGTTTTGATTTAGAGTTTCAAACACATCTATCTATATAGCAGAAAACAGAGTGAAACCTAAAAAATTCAAAGTGTTACTGGAAACGAACGCTTGAACCTAGAAGAGTGAATATTGGGCAGCCAAGTGGGCTTAGTGAACTGATCATTACCACCAAGTATCATCAAGATTTGGTGAAAAAATGTTTTGCTGAGATTTCAGCAAACGAGTAGTTTTTTGGAAGCTTGGCAACCCCTTTCAAACGAAAGTGTTCTTCGCCAGTCTCTGCATGGGGTACTTCAAGAGGAAACAAACCATAGAGATAGAACTTAGAACTACTTCATTTTGTCAAGTTTCACGGAGCTAGCACAAACCGTGTTTGATTTAGAGTTTCAAACACATCTATCTATATAGCAGAAAACAGAGTGAAACCTGAAAATTCAAAGTGTTACTGGAAACGAACGCTTGAACCTACAAGAGTGAAAATTGGGCAGCCAAGTGGGCTTAGTGAACTGATCATTACCACCAAGTATCATCAAGATTTGGTGAAAAAATGGTTGCTGAGATTTCAGCAAACTAGTAGTTTTTTGGAAGCTTGGCAACCCCTTTCAAACGAAGTGTTCTTCGCCAGTCTCTGCATGGGGTACTTCAAGAGGAAACAAACCATAGAGATAGAACTTAGAACTACTTCATTTTGTCAAGTTTCACGGAGCTAGCACAAACCGTGTTTGATTTAGTGTTTCAAACACATCTATCTATATAGCAGGAAAACAGAGTGAAACCTAAAAATTCAAACTGTTACTGGAAACGATCGCTTGAACATAGAAGATTGAAAGTTGGGCAGCCAAGTGGGATTAGTGAACTGATCATTACCACCAAGTATCATCAAGATTTGGTGAAAAAATGTTTGCTGAGATTTCAGCAAACTAGTAGTTTTTTGGAAGCATGGCAACCCCTTTCAAACGAAAGTGTTTTTCGCCAGTCTCTGCATGGGGTACTTCAAGAGGAAACAAACCATAGAGATAGAACTTAGAACTACTTCATTTAGTCAAGTATCAAGGAGCTAGCACAAACCGTGTTTGATTTAGAGTTTCAAACACATCTATCTATATAGCAGAAAACAGAGTGAAACCTAAAAATTCAAAGTGTTACTGAAACGAACGCTTGAACCTAGAAGAGTGAAAATTGGGCAGCCAAGTGGGCTTAGTGAACTGATCATTACCACCAAGTATCATCAAGATTTGGTGAAAAAATGTTTGCTGAGATTTCAGCAAACTCGTAGTTTTTTGGAAGCTTGGCAACCCCTTTCAAACGAAAGTGTTTTTCGCCAGTCTCTGCATGGGGTACTTCAAGAGGAAACAAACCATAGAGATAGAACTTAGAACTACTTCATTTTGTCAAGTTTCACGGAGCTAGCACAAACCGTGTTTGATTTAGAGTTTCAAACATATCTATCTATATAGCAGAAAACAGAGTGAAACCTAAAAATTCAAAGTGTTACTGGAAACGAACGCTTGAACCTAGAAGAGTGAAAGTTGGGCAGCCAAGTGGGATTAGTGAACTGATCATTACCACCAAGTATCATCAAGATTTGGTGAAAAAATGTATGCTGAGATTTCAGCAAACTAGTAGTTTTTTGGAAGCTTGGCAACCCCTTTAAAACGAAAGTGTTTTTCGCCAGTCTCTGCATGGGGTACTTCAAGAGGAAACAAACCATAGAGATAGAACTTAGAACTACTTCATTTGGTCAAGTTTCAAGGAGCTATCACAAACCGTGTTTGATTTAGAGTTTCAAACACATCTATCTATATAGCAGAAAACAGAGTGAAACCTAAAAATTCAAAGTGTTACTGGAAACGAACGCTTGAACCTAGAAGAGTGAAAATTGGGCAGCCAAGTGGGCTTAGTGAACTGATCATTACCACCAAGTATCATCAAGATTTGGTGAAAAAATGGTTGCTGAGATTTCAGCAAACGAGTAGTTTTTTGGAAACTTGGCAACCCCTTTCAAACGAAGTGTTCTTCGCCAGTCTCTGAATGGGGTACTTCAAGAGGAAACAAACCATAGAGATAGAACTTAGAACTACTTAATTTTGTCAAGTTTCACGGAGCTAGCACAAACCGTGTTTGATTTAGAGTTTCAAACACATCTATCTATATAGCAGAAAACAGAGTGAAACCTAAAAATTCAAACTGTTACTGGAAACGAACGCTTGAACCTAGAAGAGTGAAAGTTGGGCAGCCAAGTGGAAATAGTGAACTGATCATTACCACCAAGTATCATCAAGATTTGGTGAAAAAAAGTTTGCTGAGATTTCAGCAAACTAGTAGTTTTTTGGAAGCATGGCAACCCCTTTCAAACGAAAGTGTTTTTCGCCAGTTTCTGCATGGGGTACTTCAAGAGGAAACAAACCATAGAGAAAGAACTTAGAACTACTTCATTTTGTCAAGTTCCAAGGAGCTAGCACAAACCGTGTTTGATTTAGAGTTTCAAACACATCTATCTATATAGCAGAAAACAGATTGAAACCTAAAAATTCAAAGTGTTACTGGAAACGAACGCTTGAACCTAGAAGAGTGAAAATTGGGCAGCCAAGTGGGCTTAGTAAACTGATCATTACCACCAAGTATCATCAAGATTTGGTGAAAAAATGGTTGCTGAGATTTCAGCAAACTAGTAGTTTTTTGGAAGCTTAGCAACCCCTTTCAAACGAAAGTGTTCTTCGCCAGTCTCTGCATTTGGTACTTCAAGAGGAAACAAACCATAGAGATAGAACTTAGAACTACTTCATTTTGTCAAGTTTCACGGAGCTAGCACAAACCGTGTTTGATTTAGAGTTTCAAACACATCTATCTATATAGCAGAAAACAGAGTGAAACCTAAAAATTCAAAGTGGTACTGGAAACGAACGCTTGAACCTACAAGAGTGAAAATTGGGCAGCCAAGTGGGCTTCGTGAACTGATCATTACCACCAAGTATCATCAAGATTTGGTGAAAAAATGGTTGCTGAGATTTCAGCAAACGAGTAGTTTTTTGGAAGCTTGGCAACCCCTTTCAAACGAAAGTGTTCTTCGGCAGTCTCTGCATGGGGTACTTCAAGAGGAAACAAACCATAGAGATAGAACTTAGAACTACTTCATTTGGTCAAGTTTCAAGGAGGTAGCACAAACCGTGTTTGATTTAGAGTTTCAACACATCTATCTATATAGCAGAAAACAGAGTGAAACCTAAAAATTCAAAGTGTTACTGGAAACGAAGGCTTGAAACTAGAAGAGTGAAAATTGGGCAGCCAAGTGGGCTTAGTGAACTGATCATTACCACCAAGTATCATCAAGATTTGGTGAAAAAATGTTTGCTGAGATTTCAGCAAACTAGTAGTTTTTTGGAAGCTTGGCAACCCCTTTCAAACGAAAGTGTTCTTCGCCAGTCTCTGCATGGGGTACTTCAAGAGGAAACAAACCATAGAGATAGAACTTAGAACTACTTCATTTTGTCAAGTTTCAAGGAGCTAGCACAAACCGTGTTTGATTTAGAGTTTCAAACACATCTATCTATATAGCAGAAAACAGAGTGAAACCTAAAAATTCAAAGTGTTCCTGGAAAGGAACGCTTGAACCTAGAAGAGTGAAAATTGGGCAGCCAAGTGGGCTTAGTGAACTGATCATTACCACCAAGTATCATCAAGATTTGGTGAAAAAATGGTTGCTGAGATTTCAGCAAACGAGTAGTTTTTTGGAAGCTTGGCAACCCCTTTTCAAACGAAAGTGTTCTTCGCCAGTCTCTGCATTTGGTACTTCAAGAGGAAACAAACCATAGAGATAGAACTTAGAAATACTTCATTTGTCAAGTTTCACGGAGCTAGCACAAACCGTGTTTGATTTAGAGTTTCAACACATCTATCTATATAGCAGAAAACAGAGTGAAACCTAAAAATTCAAACTGTTACTGGAAACGAACGCTTGAACCTAGAAGAGAGAAAATTGGGCAGCCAAGTGGGCTTAGTGAACTGATCATTACCACCAAGTATCATCAAGATTTGGTGAAAAAATGTTTGCTGAGATTTCAGCAAACGAGTAGTTTTTTGGAAGCTTGGCAACCCCTTTCAAACGAAAGTGTTCTTCGCCAGTCTCTGCATGGGGTACTTCAAGAGGAAACAAACAATATAGATAGAACTTAGAACTACATCATTTTGTCAAGTTTTACGGAGCTAGCACAAACCGTGTTTGATTTAGAGTTTCAAACACATCTATCTATATAGCAGAAAACAGAGTGAAACCTAAAAATTCAAAGTGTTACTGGAAACGAACGCTTGAACCTAGAAGAGTGAAAGTTGGGCAGCCAAGTGGGATTAGTGAACTGATCATTACCACCAAGTATCATCAAGATTTGGTGAAAAAATGTATGCTGAGATTTCAGCAAACTAGTAGTTTTTTGGAAGCTTGGCAACCCCTTTAAAACGAAAGTGTTTTTCGCCAGTCTCTGCATGGGGTACTTCAAGAGGAAACAAACCATAGAGATAGAACTTAGAACTACTTCATTTGGTCAAGTTTCAAGGAGCTAGCACAAACCGTGTTTGATTTAGAGTTTCAAACACATCTATCTATATAGCAGAAAACAGAGTGAAACCTAAAAATTCAAAGTGTTACTGGAAACGAACGCTTGAACCTAGAAGAGTGAAAATTGGGCAGCCAAGTGGGCTTAGTGAACTGATCATTACCACCAAGTATCATCAAGATTTGGTGAAAAAATGTTTGCTGAGATTTCAGCAAACGAGTAGTTTTTTGGAAGCTTGGCAACCCCTTTCAAACGAAAGTGTCTTCGCCAGTCTCTGCATGGGGTACTTCAAGAGGAAACAAACCATAGAGATAGAACTTAGAACTACTTCATTTGGTCAAGTTTCAAGGAGCTAGCACAAACCGTGTTTGATTTAGAGTTTCAACACATCTATCTATATAGCAGAAAACAGAGTGAAACCTAAAAATTCAAAGTGTTACTGGAAACGAACGCTTGAACCTAGAAGAGTGAAAATTGGGCAGCCAAGTGGGCTTAGTGAACTCATCATTACGACCGGGTATCATCAAGATTTGGTGAAAAAATGTTTGCTGAGATTTGAGCAAACGAGTAGTTTTTTGGAAGCTTGGCAACCCCTTTCAAACGAAAGTGTTCTTCGCCAGTCTCTGCATGGGGTACTTCAAGAGGAAACAAACCATAGAGATAGAACTTAGAACTACTTCATTTTGTCAAGTTTCAAGGAGCTAGCACAAACCGTGTTTGATTTAGAGTTTCAAACACATCTATCTATATAGCAGAAAACAGAGTGAAACCTAAAAATTCAAAGTGTTACTGGAAACGAACGCTTGAACCTAGAAGAGTGAAAATTGGGCAGCCAAATGGGCTTAGTGAACTGATCATTACCACCAAGTATCATCAAGATTTGGTGAAAAATGTTTGCTGAGATTTCAGCAAACGAGTAGTTTTTTGGAAGCTTGGCAACCCCTTTCAAACGAAAGTGTTCTTCGCCAGTCTCTGCATGGGGTACTTCAAGAGGAAACAAACCATAGAGATAGAACTTGGAACTACTTCATTTGGTCAAGTTTCAAGGAGCTAGCACAAACCGTGTTTGATTTAGAGTTTCAACACATCTATCTATATAGCAGAAAACAGAGTGAAACCTTAAAAATTCAAAGTGTTACTGGAAACGAACGCTTGAACCTAGATGAGTGAAAATTGGGCAGCCAAGTGGGCTTAGTGAACTGATCATTACCACCAAGTATCATCAAGATTTGTTGAAAAAATGTTTGCTGAGATTTCAGCAAACTAGTAGTTTTTGGAAGCTTGGCAACCCCTTTCAAACGAAAGTTTTCTTCGCCAGTCTCTGCATGGGGTACTTCAAGAGGAAACAAACCATAGAGATAGAACTTAGAACTACTTCATTTTGTCAAGTTTCACGGAGCTAGCACAAACCGTGTTTGATTTAGAGTTTCAAACACATCTATCTATATAGCAGAAAACAGAGTGAAACCTAAAAATTCAAAGTGTTACTGGAAACGAACGCTTGAACCTAGAAGAGTGAAAATTGGGCAGCCAAGTGGGCTTAGTGAACTGATCATTACCTCCAAGTATCATCAAGATTTGGTGAAAAAATGTTTGCTGAGATTTCAGCAAACGAGTAGTTTTTTGAAAGCTTGGCAACCCCTTTCAAACGAAAGTGTTCTTCGCCAGTCTCTGCATGGGGTACTTCAAGAGGAAACAAACCATAGAGATAGAACTTAGAACTACTTCATTTTGTCAAGTTATACGGAGCTAGCACAAACCGTGATTGATTTAGAGTTTCAAACACATCTATCTATATAGCAGAAAAGAGAGTGAAACCTAAAAATTCAAACTGTTACTGGAATCGAACGCTTGAACCTAGAAGATTGGAAGTTGGGCAGCCAAGTGGGATTAGTGAACTGATCATTACCACCAAGTATCATCAAGATTTGGTGAAAAAATGTTTGCTGAGATTTCAGCAAACTAGTAGTTTTTTGGAAGCATGGCAACCCCTTTTAAACGAAAGTGTTTTTCGCCAGTTTCTGCATGGGGTACTTCAAGAGGAAACAAACCATAGAGATAGAACTTAGAACTACTTCATTTTGTCAAGTTTCAAGGAGCTAGCACAAACCGTGTTTGATTTAGAGTTTCAAACACATCTATCTATATAGCAGAAAACAGAGTGAAACCTAAAAATTCAAAGTGTTACTGGAAACGAACGCTTGAACCTAGAAGACTGAAAATTGGGCAGCCAAGTGGGCTTAGTGAACTGATCATTACCACCAAGTATCATCAAGATTTGGTGAAAAAATGTTTGCTGAGATTTCAGCAAACGAGTAGTTTTTTGGAAGCTTGGCAACCCCTTTCAAACGAAAGTGTTCTTCGCCAGTCTCTGCATGGGGTACTTCAAGAGGAAACAAACCATAGAGATAGAACTTAGAACTACTTCATTTGGTCAAGTTTCAAGGAGCTAGCACAAACCGTGTTTGATTTAGAGTTTCAACACATCTATCTATATAGCAGAAAACAGAGTGAAACCTAAAAATTCAAAGTGTTACTGGAAACGAACGCTTGAACCTAGAAGAGTGAAAATTGGGCAGCCAAGTGGGCTTAGTGAACTGATCATTACCACCAAGTATCATCAAGATTTGGTGAAAAAATGTTTGCTGAGATTTCAGCAAACTAGTAGTTTTTTGGAAGCTTGGCAACCCCTTTCAAACGAAAGTGTTCTTCGGCAGTCTCTGCATGGGGTACTTCAAGAGGAAACAAACCATAGAGATAGAACTTAGAACTACTTCATTTTGTCAAGTTTCACGGAGCTAGCACAAACCGTGTTTGATTTAGAGTTTCAAACACATCTATCTATATAGCAGAAAACAGAGTGAAACCTGAAAATCAAAGTGTTACTGGAAACGAACGCTTGAACCTACAAGAGTGAAAATTGGGCAGCCAAGTGGGCTTAGTGAACTGATCATTACCACCAAGTATCATCAAGATTTGGTGAAAAAATGGTTGCTGAGATTTCAGCAAACTAGTAGTTTTTTGGAAGCTTGGCAACCCCTTTCAAACGAAGTGTTCTTCGCCAGTCTCTGCATGGGGTACTTCAAGAGGAAACAAACCATAGAGATAGAACTTAGAACTACTTCATTTTGTCAAGTTTCACGGAGCTAGCACAAACCGTGTTTGATTTAGAGTTTCAAACACATCTATCTATATTGCAGAAAAACAGAGTGAAACCTAAAATTCAAACTGTTACTGGAAAACGAACGCTTGAACATAGAAGATTGAAAGTTGGGCAGCCAAGTGGGATTAGTGAACTGATCATTACCACCAAGTATCATCAAGATTTGGTGAAAAAATGGTTGCTGAGATTTCAGCAAACTAGTAGTTTTTTGGAAGCATGGCAACCCCTTTCAAACGAAAGTGTTTTTCGCCAGTCTCTGCATGGGGTACTTCAAGAGGAAACAAACCATAGAGATAGAACTTAGAACTACTTCATTTAGTCAAGTTTCAAGGAGCTAGCACAAACCGTGTTTGATTTAGAGTTTCAAACACATCTATCTATATAGCAGAAAACAGAGTGAAACCTAAAAATTCAAAGTGTTACTGGAAACGAACGCTTGAACCTAGAAGAGTGAAAATTGGGCAGCCAAGTGGGCTTAGTGAACTGATCATTACCACCAAGTATCATCAAGATTTGGTGAAAAAATGTTTGCTGAGATTTCAGCAAACTAGTAGTTTTTTGGAAGCTTGGCAACCCCTTTCAAACGAAAGTGTTTTTCGCCAGTCTCTGCATGGGGTACTTCAAGAGGAAACAAACCATAGAGATAGAACTTAGAACTACTTCATTTTGTCAAGTTTCACGGAGCTAGCACAAACCGTGTTTGATTTAGAGTTTCAAACACATCTATCTATATAGCAGAAAACAGAGTGAAACCTAAAAATTCAAAGTGTTACTGGAAACGAACGCTTGAACCTAGAAGAGTGAAAGTTGGGCAGCCAAGTGGGATTAGTGAACTGATCATTACCACCAAGTATCATCAAGATTTGGTGAAAAAATGTATGCTGAGATTTCAGCAAACTAGTAGTTTTTTGGAAGCTTGGCAACCCCTTTAAAACAAAAGTGTTTTTCGCCAGTCTCTGCATGGGGTACTTCAAGAGGAAACAAACCATAGAGATAGAATTTAGAACTACTTCATTTGGTCAAGTTTCAAGGAGCTATCACAAACCGTGTTTGATTTAGAGTTTCAAACACATCTATCTATATAGCAGAAAACAGAGTGAAACCTAAAAATTCAAAGTGTTACTGGAAACGAACGCTTGAACCTAGAAGAGTGAAAATTGGGCAGCCAAGTGGGCTTAGAGAACTGATCATTACCACCAAGTATCATCAAGATTTGGTGAAAAAATGGTTGCTGAGATTTCAGCAAACGAGTAGTTTTTTGGAACTTGGCAACCCCTTTCAAACGAAAGTGTTCTTCGCCAGTCTCTGAATGGGGTACTTCAAGAGGAAACAAACCATAGAGATAGAACTTAGAACTAATTCATTTTGTCAAGTTTCACGGAGCTAGCACAAACCGTGTTTGATTTAGAGTTTCAAACACATCTATCTATATAGCAGAAAACAGAGTGAAACCTAAAAATTCAAACTGTTACTGGAAACGAACGCTTGAACCTAGAAGAGTGAAAGTTGGGCAGCCAAGTGGAATTAGTGAACTGATCATTACCACCAAGTATCATCAAGATTTGGTGAAAAAATGTTTGCTGAGATTTCAGCAAACTAGTAGTTTTTTGGAAGCATGGCAACCCCTTTCAAACGAAAGTGTTTTTCGCCAGTTTCTGCATGGGGTACTTCAAGAGGAAACAAACCATAGAGAAAGAACTTAGAACTACTTCATTTTGTCAAGTTCCAAGGAGCTAGCACAAACCGTGTTTGATTTAGAGTTTCAAACACATCTATCTATATAGCAGAAAACAGAGTGAAACCTAAAAATTCAAACTGTTACTGGAAACGAACGCTTGAACCTAGAAGATTGAAAGTTGGGCAGCCAAGTGGGATTAGTGAACTGATCATTACCACCAAGTATCATCAAGATTTGGTGAAAAAATGTTTGCTGAGATTTCAGCAAACTAGTAGTTTTTTGGAAGCTTGGCAACCCCTTTCAAACGAAAGTGTTCTTCGCCAGTCTCTGCATTTGGTACTTCAAGAGGAAACAAACCATAGAGATAGAACTTAGAACTACTTCATTTTGTCAAGTTTCACGGAGCTAGCACAAACCGTGTTTGATTTAGAGTTTCAAACACATCTATCTATATAGCAGAAAACAGAGTGAAACCTAAAAATTCAAAGTGTTACTGGAAACGAACGCTTGAACCTACAAGAGTGAAAATTGGGCAGCCAAGTGGGCTTCGTGAACTGATCATTACCACCAAGTATCATCAAGATTTGGTGAAAAAATGGTTGCTGAGATTTCAGCAAACTAGTAGTTTTTTGGAAGCTTGGCAACCCCTTTCAAACGAAAGTGTTCTTCGGCAGTCTCTGCATGGGGTACTTCAAGAGGAAACAAACCATAGAGATAGAACTTAGAACTACTTCATTTTGTCAAGTTTCAAGGAAATAGCACAAACCGTGTTTGATTTAGAGTTTCAAACACATCTATCTATATAGCAGAAAACAGAGTGAAACCTAAAAATTCAAAGTGTTACTGGAAACGAACGCTTGAACCTAGAAGAGTGAAAATTGGGCAGCCAAGTGGGCTTAGTGAACTGATCATTACCACCAAGTATCATCAAGATTTGGTGAAAAAATGGTTGCTGAGATTTCAGCAAACGAGTAGTTTTTTGGAAGCTTGGCAACCCCTTTCAAACGAAAGTGTTCTTCGGCAGTCTCTGCATGGGGTACTTCAAGAGGAAACAAACCATAGAGATAGAACTTAGAACTACTTCATTTGGTCAAGTTCCAAGGAGGTAGCACAAACCGTGTTTGATTTAGAGTTTCAACACATCTATCTATATAGCAGAAAACAGAGTGAAACCTAAAAATTCAAAGTGTTACTGGAAACGAAGGCTTGAAACTAGAAGAGTGAAAATTGGGCAGCCAAGTGGGCTTAGTGAACTGATCATTACCACCAAGTATCATCAAGATTTGGTGAAAAAATGTTTGCTGAGATTTCAGCAAACTAGTAGTTTTTTGGAAGCTTGGCAACCCCTTTCAAACGAAAGTGTTTTTCGCCAGTCTCTGCATGGGGTACTTCAAGAGGAAACAAACCATAGAGATAGAACTTAGAACTACTTCATTTTGTCAAGTTTCACGGAGCTAGCACAAACCGTGTTTGATTTAGAGTTTCAAACACATATATCTATATAGCAGAAAACAGAGTGAAACCTAAAAATTCAAACTGTTACTGGAAACGAACGCTTGAAACTAGAAGAGTGAAATTTGGGCAGCCAAGTGGGATTAGTGAACTGATCATTACCACCAAGTATCATCAAGATTTGGTGAAAAAATGTTTGCTGAGATTTCAGCAAACTAGTAGTTTTTTGGAAGCTTGGCAACCCCTTTCAAACGAAAGTGTTTTTCGCCAGTCTCTGCATGGTGTACTTCAAGAGGAAACAAACCATAGAGATAGAACTTAGAACTACTTCATTTGGTCAAGTTTCAAGGAGCTAGCACAAACCGTGTTTGATGTAGAATTCCAAACACAGCTATCTATGTTGGAGAAAACAGAGTGAAACCTAAAAATTCAAACAGTCACTGGAAACGAAAGCTTCAACCTAGAAGAATAAAATTTGGGCAGCCAAGTTGGATTAGTGAACTGATCATTACCACCAAGTATCATCAAGATTTGGTGAAAAAATGTTTGCTGAGATTTCAGCAAACTAGTAGTTTTTTGGAAGCTTGGCAACCCCTTTCAAACGAAAGTGTTTTTCGCCAGTCTCTGCATGGGGTACTTCAAGAGGAAAAAAACCATAGAGATAGAACTAACAACTACTTCATTTTGTCAAGTTTCAAGGAGCTAGCACAAACCGTGTTTGATTTAGAGTTTCAAAGACATCTATCTATATAGCAGAAAACAGAGTGAAACCTAAAATTTCTAAGTGTTACTGGAAACGAACGCTTGAACCTAGAAGAGTAAAAATTGGGCAGCCAAGTGGGCTTAGTGAACTGATGATTACCACCAAGTATCATCAAGATTTGGTGAAAACATGTTTGCTGAGATGTCAGCAAACTAGTAGTTTTTTGGAAGCTTGGCAACCCCTTTCAAACGAAAGTTTTTTTCGCCAGTCTCTGCATGGGGTACTTCAAGAGGAAACAAACCATAGAGATAGAACTAAGAACTACTTCATTTGGTCAAGTTTCAAGGAGCTAGCACAAACCGTGTTTGATTTAGAGTTTCAAACACATCTATCTATATAGCAGAAAACAGAGTGAAACCTAAAAATTCAAAGTGTTACTGGAAACGAACGCTTGAACCTAGAAGAGTGAAAATTGGGCAGCCAAGTGGGCTTAGTGAACTGATCATTACCACCAAGTATCATCAAGATTTGGTGAAAAAATGGTTGCTGAGATTTCAGCAAACGAGTAGTTTTTTGGAAGCTTGGCAACCCCTTTCAAACGAAAGTGTTCTTCGCCAGTCTCTGCATTTGGTACTTCAAGAGGAAACAAACCATAGAGATAGAACTTAGAACTACTTCATTTTGTCAAGTTTCACGGAGCTAGCACAAACCGTGTTTGATTTAGAGTTTCAAACACATCTATCTATATAGCAGAAAACAGAGTGAAACCTAAAAATTCAAACTGTTACTGGAAACGAACGCTTGAACCTGGAAGAGTGAAAGTTGGGCAGCCAAGTGGGATTAGTGAACTGATCATTACCACCAAGTATCATCAAGATTTGGTGAAAAAAATGTTTGCTGAGATTTCAGCAAACTAGTAGTTTTTTGGAAGCATGGCAACCCCTTTCAAACGAAAGTGTTTTCGCCAGTCTCTGCATGGGGTTTTTCAAGAGGAAACAAACCATAGAGATAGAACTTAGAACTACTTCATTTTGTCAAGTTTCAAGGAGCTAGCACAAACCGTGTTTGATTTAGAGTTTCAAACACATCTATCTATATAGCAGAAAACAGAGTGAAACCTAAAAATTCAAAGTGTTACTGGAAACGAACGCTTGAACCTAGAAGAGTGAAAATTGGGCAGCCAAGTGGGCTTAGTGAACTGATCATTACCACCAAGTATCATCAAGATTTGGTGAAAAAATGGTTGCTGAGATTTCAGCAAACCAGTAGTTTTTTGGAAGCTTGGCAACCCCTTTCAAACGAAAGTGTTCTTCGCCAGTCTCTGCATGGGGTACTTCAAGAGGAAACAAACCATAGAGATAGAACTTAGAACTACTTCATTTTGTCAAGTTTCACGGAGCTAGCACAAACCGTGTTTGATTTAGAGTTTCAAACACATCTATCTATATAGCAGAAAACAGAGTGAAACCTGAAAATTCAAAGTGTTACTGGAAACGAACGCTTGAACCTACAAGAGTGAAAATTGGGCAGCCAAGTGGGCTTAGTGAACTGATCATTACCACCAAGTATCATCAAGATTTGGTGAAAAAAATGGTTGCTGAGATTTCAGCAAACTAGTAGTTTTTTTGGAAGCTTGGCAACCCCTTTCAAACGAAGTGTTCTTCGCCAGTCTCTGCATGGGGTACTTCAAGAGGAAACAAACCATAGAGATAGAACTTAGAACTACTTCATTTTGTCAAGTTTCACGGAGCTAGCACAAACCGTGTTTGATTTAGAGTTTCAAACACATCTATCTATATTGCAGAAAACAGAGTGAAACCTAAAAATTCAAACTGTTACTGGAAACGAACGCTTGAACCTAGAAGATTGAAAGTTGGGCAGCCAAGTGGGATTAGTGAACTGATCATTACCACCAAGTATCATCAAGATTTGGTGAAAAAATGTTTGCTGAGATTTCAGCAAACTAGTAGTTTTTTGGAAGCATGGCAACCCCTTTCAAACGAAAGTGTTTTTCGCCAGTCTCTGCATGGGGTACTTCAAGAGGAAACAAACCATAGAGATAGAACTTAGAACTACTTCATTTAGTCAAGTTTCAAGGAGCTAGCACAAACCGTGTTTGATTTAGAGTTTCAAACACATCTATCTATATAGCAGAAAACAGAGTGAAACCTAAAAATTCAAAGTGTTACTGGAAACGAACGCTTTAACCTAGAAGAGTGAAAATTGGGCAGCCAAGTGGGCTTAGTGAACTGATCATTACCACCAAGTATCATCAAGATTTGGTGAAAAAATGTTTGCTGAGATTTCAGCAAACGAGTAGTTTTTTGGAAGGTTGGCAACCCCTTTCAAACGAAAGTGTTCTTCGCCAGTCTCTGCATGGGGTACTTCAAGAAGAAACAAACCATAGAGATACAACTTAGAACTACTTCATTTGGTCAAGTTTCAAGGAGCTAGCACAAACCGTGTTTGATTTAGAGTTTCAACACATCTATCTATATAGCAGAAAACAGAGTGAAACCTAAAAATTCAAAGTGTTACTGGAAACGAACGCTTGAACCTAGAAGAGTGAAAATTGGGCAGCCAAGTGGGCTTAGTGAACTGATCATTACCACCAAGTATCATCAAGATTTGGTGAAAAAATATTTGCTGAGATTTCAGCAAACTAGTAGTTTTTTGGAAGCTTGGCAACCCCTTTCAAACGAAAGTGTTTTTCGCCAGTCTCTGCATGGGGTACTTCAAGAGGAAACAAACCATAGAGATAGAACTTAGAACTACTTCATTTTGTCAAGTTTCACGGAGCTAGCACAAACCGTGTTTGATTTAGAGTTTCAAACACATCTATCTATATAGCAGAAAACAGAGTGAAACCTAAAAATTCAAAGTGTTACTGGAAACGAACGCTTGAACCTAGAAGAGTGAAAGTTGGGCAGCCAAGTGGGATTAGTGAACTGATCATTACCACCAAGTATCATCAAGATTTGGTGAAAAAATGTATGCTGAGATTTCAGCAAACTAGTAGTTTTTTGGAAGCTTGGCAACCCCTTTAAAACGAAAGTGTTTTTCGCCAGTCTCTGCATGGGGTACTTCAAGAGGAAACAAACCATAGAGATAGAACTTAGAACTACTTCATTTGGTCAAGTTTCAAGGAGCTATCACAAACCGTGTTTGATTTAGAGTTTCAAACACATCTATCTATATAGCAGAAAACAGAGTGAAACCTAAAAATTCAAAGTGTTACTGGAAACGAACGCTTGAACCTACAAGAGTGAAAATTGGGCAGCCAAGTGGGCTTAGTGAACTGATCATTACCACCAAGTATCATCAAGATTTGGTGAAAAAATGGTTGCTGAGATTTCAGCAAACGAGTAGTTTTTTGGAAACTTGGCAACCCCTTTCAAACGAAAGTGTTCTTCGCCAGTCTCTGAATGGGGTACTTCAATAGGAAACAAACCATAGAGATAGAACTTAGAACTACTTCATTTTGTCAAGTTTCACGGAGCTAGCACAAACCGTGTTTGATTTAGAGTTTCAAACACATCTATCTATATAGCAGAAAACAGAGTGAAACCTAAAAATTCAAAGTGTTACTGGAAACGAACGCTTGAACCTACAAGAGTGAAAATTGGGCAGCCAAGTGGGCTTCGTGAACTGATCATTACCCCCAAGTATCATCAAGATTTTTTGAAAAAATGGTTGCTGAGATTTCAGCAAACTAGTAGTTTTTTGGAAGCTTGGCAACCCCTTTCAAACGAAAGTGTTCTTCGGCAGTCTCTGCATGGGGTACTTCAAGAGGAAACAAACCATAGAGATAGAACTTAGAACTACTTCATTTTGTCAAGTTTCAAGGAAATAGCACAAACCGTGTTTGATTTAGAGTTTCAAACACATCTATCTATATAGCAGAAAACAGAGTGAAAAATAAAAATTCAAAGTGTTACTGGAAACGAACGCTTGAACCTAGAAGAGTGAAAATTGGGCAGCCAAGTGGGCTTAGTGAACTGATCATTACCACCAAGTATCATCAAGATTTGGTGAAAAAATGGTTGCTGAGATTTCAGCAAACGAGTAGTTTTTTGGAAGCTTGGCAACCCCTTTCAAACGAAAGTGTTCTTCGGCAGTCTCTGCATGGGGTACTTCAAGAGGAAACAAACCATAGAGATAGAACTTAGAACTACTTCATTTGGTCAAGTTTCAAGGAGGTAGCACAAACCGTGTTTGATTTAGAGTTTCAACACATCTATCTATATAGCAGAAAACATAGTGAAACCTAAAAATTCAAAGTGTTACTGGAAACGAAGGCTTGAAACTAGAAGAGTGAAAATTGGGCAGCCAAGTGGGCTTAGTGAACTGATCATTACCACCAAGTATCATCAAGATTTGGTGAAAAAATGTTTGCTGAGATTTCAGCAAACTAGTAGTTTTTTGGAAGCTTGGCAACCCCTTTCAAACGAAAGTGTTCTTCGCCAGTCTCTGCATGGGGTACTTCAAGAGGAAACAAACCATAGAGATAGAACTTAGAACTACTTCATTTGGTCAAGTTTCAAGGAGCTAGCACAAACCGTGTTTGATGTAGAATTCCAAACACAGCTATCTATGTTGGAGAAAACAGAGTGAAACCTAAAAATTCAAACAGTCACTGGAAACGAAAGCTTCAACCTAGAAGAATAAAATTTGGGCAGCCAAGTTGGATTAGTGAACTGATCATTACCACCAAGTATCATCAAATTTGGTGAAAAAATGTTTGCTGAGATTTCAGCAAACCTGTAGTTTTTTGGAAGCTTGGCAACCCCTTTCAAACGAAAGTGTTTTTCGCCAGTCTCTGCATGGGGTACTTCAAGAGGAAAAAAACCATAGAGATAGAACTAACAACTACTTCATTTTGTCACGTTTCACGGAGCTAGCACATACCGTGTTTGATTTAGAGTTTCAAACACATCTATCTATATAGCAGAAAACAGAGTGAAACCTAAAAATTCAAACTGTTATTGTAAACGAACGCTTGAACCTAGAAGAGTAAAAATTGGGCAGCCAAGTGGGCTTAGTGAACTGATGATTACCACCAAGTATCATCAAGATTTGGTGAAAACATGTTTGCTGAGATTTCAGCAAACTAGTAGTTTTTTGGAAGCTTAGCAACCCCTTTCAAACGAAAGTTTTTTTCGCCAGTCTCTGCATGGGGTACTTCAAGAGGAAACAAACCATAGAGATAGAACTTAGAACTACTTCATTTGGTCAAGTTTCAAGGAGCTAGCACAAACCGTGTTTGATTTAGAGTTTCAAACACATCTATCTATATAGCAGAAAACAGAGTGAAACCTAAAAATTCAAAGTGTTACTGGAAACGAACGCTTGAACCTAGAAGAGTGAAAATTGGGCAGCCAAGTGGGCTTAGTGAACTGATCATTACCACCAAGTATCATCAAGATTTGGTGAAAAAATGGTTGCTGAGATTTCAGCAAACGAGTAGTTTTTTGGAAGCTTGGCAACCCCTTTCAAACGAAAGTGTTCTTCGCCAGTCTCTGCATTTGGTACTTCAAGAGGAAACAAACCATAGAGATAGAACTTAGAACTACTTCATTTTGTCAAGTTTCACGGAGCTAGCACAAACCGTGTTTGATTTAGAGTTTCAAACACATCTATCTATATAGCAGAAAACAGAGTGAAACCTAAAAATTCAAACTGTTACTGGAAACGAACGCTTGAACCTGGAAGAGTGAAAGTTGGGCAGCCAAGTGGGATTAGTGAACTGATCATTACCACCAAGTATCATCAAGATTTGGTGAAAAAAATGTTTGCTGAGATTTCAGCAACTAGTAGTTTTTTGGAAGCATGGCAACCCCTTTCAAACGAAAGTGTTTTTCGCCAGTCTCTGCATGGGGTTTTTCAAGAGGAAACAAACCATAGAGATAGAACTTAGAACTACTTCATTTTGTCAAGTTTCAAGGAGCTAGCACAAACCGTGTTTGATTTAGAGTTTCAAACACATCTATCTATATAGCAGAAAACAGAGTGAAACCTAAAAATTCAAAGTGTTACTGGAAACGAACGCTTGAACCTAGAAGAGTGAAAATTGGGCAGCCAAGTGGGCTTAGTGAACTGATCATTACCACCAAGTATCATCAAGATTTGGTGAAAAAATGGTTGCTGAGATTTCAGCAAACGAGTAGTTTTTTGGAAGCTTGGCAACCCCTTTCAAACGAAAGTGTTCTTCGCCAGTCTCTGCATGGGGTACTTCAAGAGGAAACAAACCATAGAGATAGAACTTAGAACTACTTCATTTTGTCAAGTTTCACGGAGCTAGCACAAACCGTGTTTGATTTAGAGTTTCAAACACATCTATCTGTATAGCAGAAAACAGAGTGAAACCTAAAAATTCAAACTGTTACTGGAAACGAACGCTTGAACCTAGAAGAGTGAAAGTTGGGCAGCCAAGTGGGATTAGTGAACTGATCTTTACCACCAAGTATCATCAAGATTTGGTGAAAAAATGGTTGCTGAGATTTCAGCAATCTAGTAGTTTTTTGGAAGCATGGCAACCCCTTTCAAATGAAAGTGTTTTTCGCCAGTTTCTGCATGGGGTACTTCAAGAGGAAACAAACCATAGAGATAGAACTTAGAACTACTTCATTTTGTCAAGTTTCAAGGAGCTAGCACAAACCGTGTTTGATTTAGAGTTTCAAACACATCTATCTATATAGCAGAAAACAGAGTGAAACCTAAAAATTCAAAGTGTTACTGGAAACGAACGCTTGAACCTAGAAGAGTGAAAATTGGGCAGCCAAGTGGGCTTAGTGAACTGATCATTACCACCAAGTATCATCAAGATTTGGTGAAAAAATGGTTGCTGAGATTTCAGCAAACGAGTAGTTTTTTGGAAGCTTGGCAACCCCTTTCAAACGAAAGTGTTCTTCGCCAGTCTCTGCATGGGGTACTTCAAGAGGAAACAAACCATAGAGATAGAACTTAGAACTACTTCATTTGGTCAAGTTTCAAGGAGCTAGCACAAACCGTGTTTGATTTAGAGTTTCAACACATCTATCTATATAGCAGAAAACAGAGTGAAACCTAAAAATTCAAAGTGTTACTGGAAACGAACGCTTGAACCTAGAAGAGTGAAAATTGGGCAGCCAAGTGGACTTAGTGAACTGATAATTACCACCAAGTATCATCAAGATTTGGTGAAAAAATGTTTGCTGAGATTTCAGCAAACGACTTGTTTTTTGGCAGCTTGGCAACCCCTTTCAAACGAAAGTGTTCTTCGCCAGTCTCTGCATTGGGTACTTCAAGAGGAAACAAACCATAGAGATAGAACTTAGAACTACTTCATTTTGTCAAGTTTCACGGAGCTAGCACAAACGGTGTTTGATTTAGAGTTTCAAACACATCTATCTATATAGCAGAAAACAGAGTGAAACCTAAAAATTCAAACTGTTACTGGAAACGAACGCTTGAACCTAGAAGAGTGAAAGTTGGGCAGCCAAGTGGGATTAGTGAACCTATCATTACCACCAAGTATCATCAAGATTTGGTGAAAAAATGTTTGCTGAGATTTCAGCAAACTAGTAGTTTTATGGAAGCTTGGCAACCCCTTTCAAACTAAAGTGTTTTTCGCCAGTCTCTGCATGGGGTACTTCAAGAGGAAACAAACCATAGAGATAGAACTTAGAACTACTTCATTTGGTCAAGTTTCAAGGAGCTAGCACAAACCGTGTTTGATGTAGAATTCCAAACACAGCTATCTATGTTGGAGAAAACAGAGTGAAACCTAAAAATTCAAACCGTCACTGGAAACGAAAGCTTCAACCTAGAAGAATAAAATTTGGGCAGCCAAGTGGGATTAGTGAACTGATCATTACCACCAAGTATCATCAAGATTTGGTGAAAAAATGTTTGCTGAGATTTCAGCAAACTAGTAGTTTTTTGGAAGCTTGGCAACCCCTTTCAAACGAAAGTGTTTTTCGCCAGTCTCTGCATGGTGTACTTAAGAGGAAAAAAACCATAGAGATAGAACTAACAACTACTTCATTTAGTCAAGTTTCAAGGATCTAGCACAAACCGTGTTTGATTTAGAGTTTCAAAGACATCTATCTATATAGCAGAAAACAGAGTGAAACCTAAAATTTCTAAGTGTTACTGGAAACGAACGCTTGAAACTAGAAGAGTAAAAATTGGGCAGCCAAGTGGGCTTCGTGAACTGATCATTACCACCAAGTATCATCAAGATTTGGTGAAAACATGTTTGCTGAGATTTCAGCAAACTAGTAGTTTTTTGGAAGCTTGGCAACCCCTTTCAAACGAAAGTGTTTTTCACAAGTCTCTGCATGGGGTACTTCAAGAGGAAACAAACCATAGAGATAGAACTTAGAACTACTTCATTTGGTCAAGTTTCAAGGAGCTAGCACAAACCGTGTTTGATTTAGAGTTTCAAACACATCTATCTATATAGCAGAAAACAGAGTGAATCCTAAAAATTCAAAGTGTTACTGGAAACGAACGCTTGAACCTAGAAGAGTGAAAATTGGGCAGCCAAGTGGGCTTAGTGAACTGATCATTACCACCAAGTATCATCAAGATTTGGTGAAAAAATGGTTGCTGAGATTTCAGCAAACGAGTAGTTTTTTGGAAGCTTGGCAACCCCTTTCAAACGAAAGTGTTCTTCGCCAGTCTCTGCATGGGGTACTTCAAGAGGAAACAAACCATAAAGATAGAACTTAGAACTACTTCATTTTGTCAAGTTTCACGGAGCTAGCACAAACCGTGTTTGATTTAGAGTTTCAAACACATCTATCTATATAGCAGAAAACAGAGTGAAACCTAAAAATTCAAACTGTTACTGGAAACGAACGCTTGAACCTAGAAGAGTGAAAGTTGGGCAGCCAAGTGGGATTAGTGAACTGATCATTACCACCAAGTATCATAAAGATTTGGTGAAAAAATGTTTGCTGAGATTTCAGCAAACTAGTAGTTTTTTGGAAGCATGGCAACCCCTTTCAAACGAAAGTGTTTTTCGCCAGTCTCTGCATGGGGTACTTCAAGAGGAAACAAACCATAGAGATAGAACGTAGAACTACTTCATTTTGTCAAATTTCAAGGAGCTAGCACAAACCGTGTTTGATTTAGAGTTTCAAACACATCTATCTATATAGCAGAAAACAGAGTGAAACCTAAAAATTCAAAGTGTTACTGGAAACGAACGCTTGAACCTAGAAGAGTGAAAATTGGGCAGCCAAGTGGGCTTAGTGAACTGATCATTACCACCAAGTATCATCAAGATTTGGTGAAAAAATGGTTGCTCAGATTTCAGCAAACGAGTAGTTTTTTGGAAGCTTGGCAACCCCTTTCAAACGAAAGTGTTCTTCGCCAGTCTCTGCATGGGGTACTTCAAGAGGAAACAAACCATAGAGATAGAACTTAGAACTACTTCATTTTGTCAAGTTTCACGGAGCTAGCACAAACCGTGTTTGATTTAGAGTTTCAAACACATCTATCTGTATAGCAGAAAACAGAGTGAAACCTAAAAATTCAAACTGTTACTGGAAACGAACGCTTGAACCTAGAAGAGTGAAAGTTGGGCAGCCAAGTGGGATTAGTGAACTGATCATTACCACCAAGTATCATCAAGATTTGGTGAAAAAATGGTTGCTGAGATTTCAGCAATCTAGTAGTTTTTTGGAAGCATGGCAACCCCTTTCAAATGAAAGTGTTTTTCGCCAGTTTCTGCATGGGGTACTTCAAGAGGAAACAAACCATAGAGATAGAACTTAGAACTACTTCATTTTGTCAAGTTTCAAGGAGCTAGCACAAACCGTGTTTGATTTAGAGTTTCAAACACATCTATCTATATAGCAGAAAACAGAGTGAAACCTAAAATTCAAAGTGTTACTGGAAACGAACGCTTGAACCTAGAAGAGTGAAAATTGGGCAGCCAAGTGGGCTTAGTGAACTGATCATTACCACCAAGTATCATCAAGATTTGGTGAAAAAATGGTTGCTGAGATTTCAGCAAACGAGTAGTTTTTTGGAAGCTTGGCAACCCCTTTCAAACGAAAGTGTTCTTCGCCAGTCTCTGCATGGGGTACTTCAAGAGGAAACAAACCATAGAGATAGAACTTAGAACTACTTCATTTGGTCAAGTTTCAAGGAGCTAGCACAAACCGTGTTTGATTTAGAGTTTCAACACATCTATCTATATAGCAGAAAACAGAGTGAAACCTAAAAATTCAAAGTGTTACTGGAAACGAACGCTTGAACCTAGAAGAGTGAAAATTGGGCAGCCAAGTGGACTTAGTGAACTGATCATTACCACCAAGTATCATCAAGATTTGGTGAAAAAATGTTTGCTGAGATTTCAGCAAACGACTTGTTTTTTGGCAGCTTGGCAACCCCTTTCAAACGAAAGTGTTCTTCGCCAGTCTCTGCATTGGGTACTTCAAGAGGAAACAAACCATAGAGATAGAACTTAGAACTACTTCATTTTGTCAAGTTTCACGGAGCTAGCACAAACGGTGTTTGATTTAGAGTTTCAAACACATCTATCTATATAGCAGAAAACAGAGTGAAACCTAAAAATTCAAACTGTTACTGGAAACGAACGCTTGAACCTAGAAGAGTGAAAGTTGGGCAGCCAAGTGGGATTAGTGAACCTATCATTACCACCAAGTATCATCAAGATTTGGTGAAAAAATGTTTGCTGAGATTTCAGCAAACTAGTAGTTTTATGGAAGCTTGGCAACCCCTTTCAAACTAAAGTGTTTTTCGCCAGTCTCTGCATGGGGTACTTCAAGAGGAAACAAACCATAGAGATAGAACTTAGAACTACTTCATTTGGTCAAGTTTCAAGGAGCTAGCACAAACCGTGTTTGATGTAGAATTCCAAACACAGCTATCTATGTTGGAGAAAACAGAGTGAAACCTAAAAATTCAAACCGTCACTGGAAACGAAAGCTTCAACCTAGAAGAATAAAATTTGGGCAGCCAAGTGGGATTAGTGAACTGATCATTACCACCAAGTATCATCAAGATTTGGTGAAAAAATGTTTGCTGAGATTTCAGCAAACTAGTAGTTTTTTGGAAGCTTGGCAACCCCTTTCAAACGAAAGTGTTTTTCGCCAGTCTCTGCATGGTGTACTTAAGAGGAAAAAAACCATAGAGATAGAACTAACAACTACTTCATTTAGTCAAGTTTCAAGGATCTAGCACAAACCGTGTTTGATTTAGAGTTTCAAAGACATCTATCTATATAGCAGAAAACAGAGTGAAACCTAAAATTTCTAAGTGTTACTGGAAACGAACGCTTGAACCTAGAAGAGTAAAAATTGGGCAGCCAAGTGGGCTTCGTGAACTGATCATTACCACCAAGTATCATCAAGATTTGGTGAAAACATGTTTGCTGAGATTTCAGCAAACTAGTAGTTTTTTGGAAGCTTGGCAACCCCTTTCAAACGAAAGTGTTTTTCACAAGTCTCTGCATGGGGTACTTCAAGAGGAAACAAACCATAGAGATAGAACTTAGAACTACTTCATTTGGTCAAGTTTCAAGGAGCTAGCACAAACCGTGTTTGATTTAGAGTTTCAAACACATCTATCTATATAGCAGAAAACAGAGTGAATCCTAAAAATTCAAAGTGTTACTGGAAACGAACGCTTGAACCTAGAAGAGTGAAAATTGGGCAGCCAAGTGGGCTTAGTGAACTGATCATTACCACCAAGTATCATCAAGATTTGGTGAAAATATGGTTGCTGAGATTTCAGCAAACGAGTAGTTTTTTATAAGCTTGGCAACCCCTTTCAAACGAAAGTGTTCTTCGCCAGTCTCTGCATGGGGTACTTCAAGAGGAAACAAACCATAGAGATAGAACTTAGAACTACTTCATTTTGTCAAGTTTCACGGAGCTAGCACAAACCGTGTTTGATTTAGAGTTTCAAACACATCTATCTATATAGCAGAAAACAGAGTGAAACCTAAAAATTCAAACTGTTACTGGAAAGGAACGCTTGAACCTAGAAGAGTGAAAGTTGGGCAGCCAAGTGGGATTAGTGAACTGATCATTACCCCCAAGTATCATAAAGATTTGGTGAAAAAATGTTTGCTGAGATTTCAGCAAACTAGTAGTTTTTTGGAAGCATGGCAACCCCTTTCAAACGAAAGTGTTTTTCGCCAGTTTCTGCATGGGGTACTTCAAGAGGAAACAAACCATAGAGATAGAACGTAGAACTACTTCATTTTGTCAAGTTTCAAGGAGCTAGCACAAACCGTGTTTGATTTTGAGTTTCAAACACATCTATCTATATAGCAGAAAATAGAGTGAAACCTAAAAATTCAAAGTGTTACTGGAAACGAACGCTTGAACCTAGAAGAGTGAAAATTGGGCAGCCAAGTGGGCTTAGTGAACTGATCATTACCATAAAGTATCATCAAGATTTGGTGAAAAAATGTTTGCTGAGATTTCAGCAAAAGAGTAGTTTTTTGGAAGCTTGGCAACCCCTTTCAAACGAAAGTGTTCTTCGCCAGTCTCTGCATGGGGTACTTCAAGAGGAAACAAACCATAGAGATAGAACTTAGAACTACTTCATTTTGTCAAGTTTCACGGAGCTAGCACAAACCGTTTTTGATTTAGAGTTTCAAACACATCTATCTATATAGCAGAAAACAGAGTGAAACCTAAAAATTCAAACTGTTACTGGAAACGAACGCTTGAACCTAGAAGAGTGAAAGTTGGGCAGCCAAGTGGGATTAGTGAACTGATCATTACCACCAAGTATCATCAAGATTTGGTGAAAAAATGGTTGCTGAGATTTCAGCAATCTAGTAGTTTTTTGGAAGCATGGCAACCCCTTTCAAATGAAAGTGTTTTTCGCCAGTTTCTGCATGGGGTACTTCAAGAGGAAACAAACCATAGAGATAGAACTTAGAACTACTTCATTTTGTCAAGTTTCAAGGAGCTAGCACAAACCGTGTTTGATTTAGAGTTTCAAACACATCTATCTATATAGCAGAAAACAGAGTGAAACCTAAAAATTCAAAGTGTTACTGGAAACGAACGCTTGAACCTAGAAGAGTGAAAATTGGGCAGCCAAGTGGGCTTAGTGAACTGATCATTACCACCAAGTATCATCAAGATTTGGTGAAAAAATGGTTGCTGAGATTTCAGCAAACGAGTAGTTTTTTGGAAGCTTGGCAACCCCTTTCAAACGAAAGTGTTCTTCGCCAGTCTCTGCATGGGGTACTTCAAGAGGAAACAAACCATAGAGATAGAACTTAGAACTACTTCATTTGGTCAAGTTTCAAGGAGCTAGCACAAACCGTGTTTGATTTAGAGTTTCAACACATCTATCTATATAGCAGAAAACAGAGTGAAACCTAAAAATTCAAAGAGTTACTGGAAACGAACGCTTGAACCTAGAAGAGTGAAAATTGGGCAGCCAAGTGGACTTAGTGAACTGATCATTACCACCAAGTATCATCAAGATTTGGTGAAAAAATGTTTGCTGAGATTTCAGCAAACGACTTGTTTTTTGGCAGCTTGGCAACCCCTTTCAAACGAAAGTGTTCTTCGCCAGTCTCTGCATTGGGTACTTCAAGAGGAAACAAACCATAGAGATAGAACTTAGAACTACTTCATTTTGTCAAGTTTCACGGAGCTAGCACAAACGGTGTTTGATTTAGAGTTTCAAACACATCTATCTATATAGCAGAAAACAGAGTGAAACCTAAAAATTCAAACTGTTACTGGAAACGAACGCTTGAACCTAGAAGAGTGAAAGTTGGGCAGCCAAGTGGGATTAGTGAACCTATCATTACCACCAAGTATCATCAAGATTTGGTGAAAAAATGTTTGCTGAGATTTCAGCAAACTAGTAGTTTTATGGAAGCTTGGCAACCCCTTTCAAACTAAAGTGTTTTTCGCCAGTCTCTGCATGGGGTACTTCAAGAGGAAACAAACCATAGAGATAGAACTTAGAACTACTTCATTTGGTCAAGTTTCAAGGAGCTAGCACAAACCGTGTTTGATGTAGAATTCCAAACACAGCTATCTATGTTGGAGAAAACAGAGTGAAACCTAAAAATTCAAACCGTCACTGGAAACGAAAGCTTCAACCTAGAAGAATAAAATTTGGGCAGCCAAGTGGGATTAGTGAACTGATCATTACCACCAAGTATCATCAAGATTTGGTGAAAAAATGTTTGCTGAGATTTCAGCAAACTAGTAGTTTTTTGGAAGCTTGGCAACCCCTTTCAAACGAAAGTGTTTTTCGCCAGTCTCTGCATGGTGTACTTAAGAGGAAAAAAACCATAGAGATAGAACTAACAACTACTTCATTTAGTCAAGTTTCAAGGATCTAGCACAAACCGTGTTTGATTTAGAGTTTCAAAGACATCTATCTATATAGCAGAAAACAGAGTGAATCCTAAAAATTCAAAGTGTTACTGGAAACGAACGCTTGAACCTAGAAGAGTGAAAATTGGGCAGCCAAGTGGGCTTAGTGAACTGATCATTACCACCAAGTATCATCAAGATTTGGTGAAAATATGGTTGCTGAGATTTCAGCAAACGAGTAGTTTTTTATAAGCTTGGCAACCCCTTTCAAACGAAAGTGTTCTTCGCCAGTCTCTGCATGGGGTACTTCAAGAGGAAACAAACCATAGAGATAGAACTTAGAACTACTTCATTTTGTCAAGTTTCACGGAGCTAGCACAAACCGTGTTTGATTTAGAGTTTCAAACACATCTATCTATATAGCAGAAAACAGAGTGAAACCTAAAAATTCAAACTGTTACTGGAAACGAACGCTTGAACCTAGAAGAGTGAAAGTTGGGCAGCCAAGTGGGATTAGTGAACTGATCATTACCACCAAGTATCATAAAGATTTGGTGAAAAAATGTTTGCTGAGATTTCAGCAAACTAGTAGTTTTTTGGAAGCATGGCAACCCCTTTCAAACGAAAGTGTTTTTCGCCAGTTTCTGCATGGGGTACTTCAAGAGGAAACAAACCATAGAGATAGAACGTAGAACTACTTCATTTTGTCAAGTTTCAAGGAGCTAGCACAAACCGTGTTTGATTTTGAGTTTCAAACACATCTATCTATATAGCAGAAAACAGAGTGAAACCTAAAAATTCAAAGTGTTACTGGAAACGAACGCTTGAACCTAGAAGAGTGAAAATTGGGCAGCCAAGTGGGCTTAGTGAACTGATCATTATCATAAAGTATCATCAAGATTTGGTGAAAAAATGTTTGCTGAGATTTCAGCAAAAGAGTAGTTTTTTGGAAGCTTGGCAACCCCTTTCAAACGAAAGTGTTCTTCGCCAGTCTCTGCATGGGGTACTTCAAGAGGAAACAAACCATAGAGATAGAACTTAGAACTACTTCATTTTGTCAAGTTTCACGGAGCTAGCACAAACCGTTTTTGATTTAGAGTTTCAAACACATCTATCTATATAGCAGAAAACAGAGTGAAACCTAAAAATTCAAACTGTTACTGGAAACGAACGCTTGAACCTAGAAGAGTGAAAGTTGGGCAGCCAAGTGGGATTAGTGAACTGATCATTACCACCAAGTATCATCAAGATTTGGTGAAAAAATGTTTGCTGAGATTTCAGCAAACTAGTAGTTTTTTGGAAGCTTGGCAACCCCTTTCAAACGAAAGTGTTTTTCGCCAGTCTCTGCATGGGGTATTTCAAGAGGAAACAAACCATAGAGATAGAACTTAGAACTACTTCATTTGGTCAAGTTTCAAGGAGCTAGCACAAACCGTGTTTGATGTAGAATTCCAAACACAGCTATCTATGTTGGAGAAAACAGAGTGAAACCTAAAAATTCAAAGTGTTACTGGAAACGAACGCTTGAACCTAGAAGAGTGAAAATTGGGCAGCCAAGTGGGCTTAGTGAACTGATCATTACCACCAAGTATCATCAAGATTTGGTGAAAAAATGGTTGCTGAGATTTCAGCAAACGAGTAGTTTTTTGGAAGCTTGGCAACCCCTTTCAAACGAAAGTGTTCTTCGCCAGTCTCTGCATTTGGTACTTCAAGAGGAAACAAACCATAGAGATAGAACTTAGAACTACTTCATTTTGTCAAGTTTCACGGAGCTAGCACAAACCGTGTTTGATTTAGAGTTTCAAACACATCTATCTATATAGCAGAAAAGAGAGTGAAACCTAAAAATTCAAACTGTTACTGAAAACGAACGCTTGAACCTAGAAGAGTGAAAGTTGGGCAGCCAAGTGGGATTAGTGAACTGATCATTACCACCAAGTATCATCAAGATTTGGTGAAAAAATGTTTGCTGAGATTTCAGCAAACGAGTAGTTTTTTGGAAGCTTGGCAACCCCTTTCAAACGAAAGTGTTCTTCGCCAGTCTCTGCATGGGATACTTCAAGAGGAAACAAACCATAGAGATAGAACTTAGAACTACTTCATTTTGTCAAGTTTCACGGAGCTAGCACAAACCGTGTTTGATTTAGAGTTTCAAACACATCTATCTATATAGCAGAAAACAGAGTGAAACCTAAAAATTCAAACTGTTACTGGAAACGAACGCGTGAACCTAGAAGAGTGAAAGTTGGGCAGCCAAGTGTGATTAGTGAACTGATCATTACCACCAAGTATCATCAAGATTTGGTGAAAAAATGTTTGCTGAGATATCAGCAAACTAGTAGTTTTTTGGAAGCTTGGCAAAACCCCTTTCAAACGAAAGTGTTTTTCGCCAGTCTCTGCATGGGGTACTTCAAGAGGAAACAAACCATAGAGATAGAACTTAGAACTACTTCATTTGTTCAAGTTTCAAGGAGCTAGCACAAACCGTGTTTGATGTAGAATTCCAAACACAGCTATCTATGTTGGAGAAAACAGAGTGAAACCTAAAAATTCAAACAGTCACTGGAAACGAAAGCTTCAACCTAGAAGAATAAAATTTGGGCAGCCAAGTGGGTTTAGTGAACTGATCATTACCACCAAGTATCATCAAGATTTGGTGAAAAAATGTTTGCTGACATTTCAGCAAACTAGTAGTTTTTTGGAAGCTTGGCAACCCCTTTCAAACGAAAGTGTTTTTCGCCAGTCTCTGCATGGGGTACTTCAAGAGGAAAAAAACCATAGAGATAGAACTTAGAACTACTTCATTTGGTCAAGTTTCAAGGAGCTAGCACAAACCGTGTTTGATTTAGAGTTTCAAACACATCTATCTATATAGCAGAAAACAGAGTGAAACCTAAAAATTCAAAGTGTTACTGGAAACGAATGCTTGAACATAGAAGAGTGAAAATTGGGCAGCCAAGTGGGCTTAGTGAACTGATCATTACCAGCAAGTATCATCAAGATTTGGTGAAAAAATGGTTGCTGAGATTTCAGCAAACGAGTAGTTTTTTGGAAGCTTGGCAACCCCTTTCAAACGAAAGTGTTCTTCGCCAGTCTCTGCATGGGGTACTTCAAGAGGAAACAAACCATAGAGATAGAACTTAGAACTACTTCATTTTGTCAAGTTTCACGGAGCTAGCACACACCGTGTTTGATTTAGAGTTTCAAACACATCTATCTATATAGCAGAAAACAGAGTGAAACCTAAAAATTCAAAGTGTTACTGGAAACGAACGCTTGAACCTAGAAGAGTGAAAGTTGGGCAGCCAAGTGGGATTAGTGAACTGATCATTACCACCAAGTATCATCAAGATTTGGTGAAAAAATGTTTGCTGAGATTTCAGCAAACTAGTAGTTTTTTGGAAGCTTGGCAACCCCGTTCAAACGAAAGTGTTTTTCGCCAGTCTCTGCATGGGGTACTTCAAGAGGAAACAAACCATAGAGATAGAACTTAGAACTACTTCATTTGGTCAAGTTTCAAGGAGCTAGCACAAACCGTGTTTGATGTAGAATTCCAAACACAGCTATCTATGTTGGAGAAAACAGAGTGAAACCTAAAAATTCAAAGTGTTACTGGAAACGAACGCTTGAACCTAGAAGAGTGAAAATTGGGCAGCCAAGTGGGCTTAGTGAACTGATCATTACCAGCAAGTATCATCAAGATTTGGTGAAAAAATGGTTGCTGAGATTTCAGCAAACGAGTAGTTTTTTGGAAGCTTGGCAACCCCTTTCAAACGAAAGTGTTCTTCGCCAGTCTCTGCATTTGGTACTTCAAGAGGAAACAAACCATAGAGATAGAACTTAGAACTACTTCATTTTGTCAAGTTTCACGGAGCTAGCACAAACCGTGTTTGATTTAGAGTTTCAAACACATCTATCTATATAGCAGAAAAGAGAGTGAAACCTAAAAATTCAAACTGTCACTGGAAACGAACGCTTGAACCTAGAAGAGTGAAAATTGGGCAGCCAAGTGGGCTTAGTGAACTGATCATTACCACCAAGTATCATCAAGATTTGGTGAAAAAATGGTTGCTGAGATTTCAGCAAACGAGTAGTTTTTTGGAAGCTTGGCAACCCCTTTCAAACGAAAGTGTTCTTCGCCAGTCTCTGCATTTGGTACTTCAAGAGGAAACAAACCATAGAGATAGAACTTAGAACTACTTCATTTTGTCAAGTTTCACGGAGCTAGCACAAACCGTGTTTGATTTAGAGTTTCAAACACATCTATCTATATAGCAGAAAACAGAGTGAAACCTAAAAATTCAAACTGTTACTGGAAACGAACGCTTGAACCTAGAAGAGTGAAAGTTGGGCAGCCAAGTGGGATTAGTGAACTGATCATTACCACCAAGTATCATCAAGATTTGGTGAAAAAATGTTTGCTGAGATTTCAGCAAACGAGTAGTTTTTTGGAAGCTTGGCAACCCCTTTCAAACGAAAGTGTTCTTCGCCAGTCTCTGCATGGGATACTTCAAGAGGAAACAAACCATAGAGATAGAACTTAGAACTACTTCATTTTGTCAAGTTTCACGGAGCTAGCACAAACCGTGTTTGATTTAGAGTTTCAAACACATCTATCTATATAGCAGAAAACAGAGTGAAACCTAAAAATTCAAACTGTTACTGGAAACGAACGCTTGAACCTAGAAGAGTGAAAGTTGGGCAGCCAAGTGTGATTAGTGAACTGATCATTACCACCAAGTATCATCAAGATTTGGTGAAAAAATGTTTGCTGAGATTTCAGCAAACTAGTAGTTTTTTGGAAGCTTGGCAACCCCTTTCAAACAAAAGTGTTTTTCGCCAGTCTCTGCATGGGGTACTTCAAGAGGAAACAAACCATAGAGATAGAACTTAGAACTACTTCATTTGTTCAAGTTTCAAGGAGCTAGCACAAACCGTGTTTCATGTAGAATTCCAAACACAGCTATCTATGTTGGAGAAAACAGAGTGAAACCTAAAAATTCAAACAGTCACTGGAAACGAAAGCTTCAACCTAGAAGAATAAAATTTGGACAGCCAAGTGGGTTTAGTGAACTGATCATTACCACCAAGTATCATCAAGATTTGGTGAAAAAATGTTTGCTGACATTTCAGCAAACTAGTAGTTTTTTGGAAGCTTGGCAACCCCTTTCAAACGAAAGTGTTTTTCGCCAGTCTCTGCATGGGGTACTTCAAGAGGAAAAAAACCATAGAGATAGAACTAACAACTACTTCATTTTGTCAAGTTTCAAGGAGCTAGCACAAACCGTGTTTGATTTAGAGTTTCAAAGACATCTATCTATATAGAAGAAAACAGAGTGAAACCTAAAATTTCTAAGTGTTACTGGAAACGAACGCTTGAACCTAGAAGAGTAAAAATTGGGCAGCCAAGTGGGCTTAGTGAACTGATCATTACCACCAAGTATCATCAATATTTGGTGAAAACATGTTTGCTGAGATTTCAGCAAACTAGTAGATTTTTGGAAGCTTGGCAACCCCTTTCAAACGAAAGTGTTTTTAGCCAGTCTCTGCATGGGGTGCTTCAAGAGGAAACAAACCATAGAGATAGAACTTAGAACTACTTCATTTGGTCAAGTTTCACGGAGCTAGCACAAACCGTGTTTGATTTAGAGTTTCAAACACATCTATCTATATAGCAGAAAACAGAGTGAAACCTAAAAATTCAAAGTGTTACTGGAAACGAATGCTTGAACATAGAAGAGTGAAAATTGGGCAGCCAAGTGGGCTTAGTGAACTGATCATTACCAGCAAGTATCATCAAGATTTGGTGAAAAAATGGTTGCTGAGATTTCAGCAAACGAGTAGTTTTTTGGAAGCTTGGCAACCCCTTTCAAACGAAAGTGTTCTTCGCCAGTCTCTGCATGGGGTACTTCAAGAGGAAACAAACCATAGAGATAGAACTTAGAACTACTTCATTTTGTCAAGTTTCACGGAGCTAGCACAAACCGTGTTTGATTTAGAGTTCTATATAACAAAAAACAGAGTGAAACCTAAAAATTCAAACTGTTACTGGAAACGAACGCTTGAACCTAGAAGAGTGAAAGTTGGGCAGCCAAGTGGGATTAGTGAACTGATCATTACCACCAAGTATCATCAAGATTTGGTGAAAAAATGTTTGCTGAGATTTCAGCAAACTAGTAGTTTTTTGGAAGCTTGGCAACCCCTTTCAAACGAAAGTGTTTTTCACCAGTCTCTGCATGGGGTACTTCAAGAGGAAACAAACCATAGAGATAGAACTACTTCATTTGGTCAAGTTTCAAGGAGCTAGCACAAACCGTGTTTGATTTAGAGTTTCAAACACATCTATCTATATAGCAGAAAACAGAGTGAAACCTAAAAATTCAAAGTGTTGCTGGAAACGAACGCTTGAACCTAGAAGAGTGAAAATTGGGCAGCCAAGTGGGCTTAGTGAACTGATCATTACCACCAAGTATCATCAAGATTTGGTGAAAAAATGGTTGCTGAGATTTCAGCAAACGAGTAGTTTTTTGGAAGCTTGGCATCCCCTTTCAAACGAAAGTGTTCTTCGCCAGTCTCTGCATGGGGTACTTCAAGAGGAAACAAACCATAGAGATAGAACTTAGAACTACTTCATTTTGTCAAGTTTCACGGAGCTAGCACAAACCGTGTTTGATTTAGAGTTTCAAACACATCTATCTATATAGCAGAAAACAGAGTGAAACCTAAAAATTCAAACTGTTACTGGAAACGAACGCTTGAACCTAGAAGAGTGAAAGTTGGGCAGCCAAGTGGGATTAGTGAACTGATCATTACCACCAAGTATCATCAAGATTTGGTGAAAAAATGTTTGCTGAGATTTCAGCAAACTAGTAGTTTTTTGGAAGCATGGCAACCCCTTTCAAACGAAAGTGTTTTTCGCCAGTCTCTGCATGGGGTACTTCAAGAGGAAACAAACCATAGAGATAGAACTTAGAACTACTTCAGTTTGTCATGTTTCAAGGAGCTAGCACAAAACGTGTTTGATTTAGAGTTTCAAACACATCTATCTATATAGCAGAAAACAGAGTGAAACCTAAAAATTCAAAGTGTTACTGGAAACGAACGCTTGAACCTAGAAGAGTAAAAATTGGGCAGCCAAGTGGGCTTAGTGAACTGATCATTACCACCAAGTATCATCAAGATTTGGTGAAAAAATGGTTGCTGAGATTTCAGCAAACGAGTAGTTTTTTGGAAGCTTGGCAACCCCTTTCAAACGAAAGTGTTCTTCGACAGTCTCTGCATGGGGTACTTCAAGAGGAAACAAACCATAGAGATAGAACTTCGAACTACTTCATTTGGTCAAGTTTCAAGGAGCTAGCACAAACCGTGTTTGATTTAGAGTTTCAACACATCTATCTATATAGCAGAAAACAGAGTGAAACCTAAAAATTCAAAGTGTTACTGGAAACGAACGCTTGAACCTAGAAGAGTGAAAATTGGGCAGCCAAGTGGGCTTAGTGAACTGATCATTACCACCAAGTATCATCAAGATTTGGTGAAAAAATGTTTGCTGAGATTTCAGCAAACGTGTAGTTTTTTGGAAGCTTGGCAACCCCTTTCAAACGAAAGTGTTCTTCGCCAGTCTCTGCATGGGGTACTTCAAGAGGAATCAAACCATAGATATAGAACTTAGAACTACTTCATTTTGTCAAGTTTCACGGAGCTAGCACAAACCGTGTTTGATTTAGAGTTCTATATAACAAAAAACAGAGTGAAACCTAAAAATTCAAACTGTTACTGGAAACGAACGCTTGAACCTAGAAGAGTGAAAGTTGGGCAGCCAAGTGGGATTAGTGAACTGATCATTACCACCAAGTATCATCAAGATTTGGTGAAAAAATGTTTGCTGAGATTTCAGCAAACTAGTAGTTTTTTGGAAGCTTGGCAACCCCTTTCAAACGAAAGTGTTTTTCGCCAGTCTCTGCATGGGGTACTTCAAGAGGAAACAAACCATAGAGATAGAACTACTTCATTTGGTCAAGTTTCAAGGAGCTAGCACAAACCGTGTTTGATTTAGAGTTTCAAACACATCTATCTATATAGCAGAAAACAGAGTGAAACCTAAAAATTCAAAGTGTTACTGGAAACGAACGCTTGAACCTAGAAGAGTGAAAGTTGGGCAGCCAAGTGGGATTAGTGAACTGATCATTACCACCAAGTATCATCAAGATTTGGTGAAAAAATGTTTGCTGAGATTTCAGCAAACGAGTAGTTTTTTGGAAGCTTGGCAACCCCTTTCAAACGAAAGTGTTCTTCGCCAGTCTCTGCATGGCGTACTTCAAGAGGAAACAAACCATAGAGATAGAACTTAGAACTACTTCATTTTGTCAAGTTTCACGGAGCTAGCACAAACCGTGTTTGATTTACAGTTCTATATAACAAAAAACAGAGTGAAACCTAAGAATTCAAACTGTTACTGGAAACGAACGCTTGAACCTAGAAGAGTGAAAGTTGGGTAGCCAAGTGGGATTAGTGAACTGACCATTACCACCAAGTATCATCAAGATTTGGTGAAAAAATGTTTGCTGAGTTTTCAGCAAACTAGTAGTTTTTTGGAAGCTTGGCAACCCCATTCAAACGAAAGTGTTTTTCGCCAGTCTCTGCATGGGGTACTTCAAGAGGAAACAAACCATAGAGATAGAACTACTTCATTTGGTCAAGTTTCAAGGAGCTAGCACAAACCGTGTTTGATTTAGAGTTTCAAACACATCTATCTATATAGCAGAAAACAGAGTGAAACCTAAAAATTCAAAGTGTTACTGGAAACGAACGCTTGAACCTAGAAGAGTGAAAATTGGGCAGACAAGTGGGCTTAGTGAACTGATCATTACCACCAAGTATCATCAAGATTTGGTGAAAAAATGGTTGCTGAGATTTCAACAAACGAGTAGTTTTTTGAAGCTTGGCAACCCCTTTCAAACGAAAGTGTTCTTCGCCAGTCTCTGCATGGGGTACTTCAAGAGGAAACAAACCATAGAGATAGAACTTAGAACTACTTCATTTTGTCAAGTTTCACGGAGCTAGCGCAAACCGTGTTTGATTTAGTTTCAAACAACTCTATCTATATAGCAGAAAACAGAGTGAAACCTAAAAATTCAAAGTGTTACTGGAAACGAACGCTTGAACCTAGAAGAGTGAAAATTGGGCAGCCAAGTGGGCTTAGTGAACTGATCATTACCACCAAGTATCATCAAGATTTGGTGAAAAAATGTTTGCTGAGATTTCAGCAAACTAGTAGTCTTTTGGAAGCTTGGCAACCCCTTTCAAACGAAAGTGTTCTTCGCCAGTCTCTGCATGGGGTACTTCAAGAGGAAACAAACCATAGAGATAGAACTTAGAACTACTTCATTTGGTCAAGTTTCAAGGAGCTAGCACAAACCGTGTTTGATTTAGAGTTTCAACACATCTATCTATATAGCAGAAAACAGAGTGAAACCTAAAAATTCAAAGTGTTACTGGAAACGAACGCTTGAACCTAGAAGAGTGAAAATTGGGCAGACAAGTGGGCTTAGTGAACTGATCATTACCACCAAGTATCATCAAGATTTGGTGAAAAAATGTTTGCTGAGATTTCAGCAAACTAGTAGTCTTTTGGAAGCTTGGCAACCCCTTTCAAACGAAAGTGTTCTTCGCCAGTCTCTGCATGGGGTACTTCAAGAGGAAACAAACCATAGAGATAGAACTTAGAACTACTTCATTTTGTCAAGTTTCACGGAGCTAGCACAAACCGTGTTTGATTTAGAGTTTCAAACACATCTATCTATATAGCAGAAAACAGAGTGAAACCTAAAAATTCAAACTGTTACTGGAAACGAACGCTTGAACCTAGAAGAGTGAAAGTTGGGCAGCCAAGTGGGATTAGTGAACTGATCATTACCACCAAGTATCATCAAGATTTGGTGAAAAAATGTTTTTTGAGATTTCAGCAAACTAGTAGTTTTTTGGAAGCTTGGCAACCCCTTTCAAACGAAAGTGTTTTTCGCCAGTCTCTGCATGGGGTACTTCAAGAGGAAAAAAACCATAGAGATAGAACTAAGAACTACTTCATTTTGTCGAGTTTCAAGGAGCTAGCACAAATCGTGTTTGATTTAGAGTTTCAAAGACATCTATCTATATAGCAGAAAACAGAGTGAAACCTAAAATTTCTAAGTGTTACTGGAAACGAACGCTTGAACCTAGAAGAGTAAAAATTGGGCAGCCAAGTGGGCTTAGTGAACTGATCATTACCACCAAGTATCATCAAGATTTGGTGAAAACATGTTTGCTGAGATTTCAGCAAACTAGTAGTTTTTTGGAAGGTTGGCAACCCCTTTCAATCGAAAGTGTTTTTCGCCAGTCTCTGCATGGGGTACTTCAAGAGGAAACAAACCATAGAGATAGAACTTAGAACTACTTCATTTGGTCAAGTTTCAAGGAGCTAGCACAAACCGTGTTTGATTTAGAGTTTCAAACACATCTATCTATATAGCAGAAAACAGAGTGAAACCTAAAAATTCAAAGTGTTACTGGAAACAAACGCTTGAACCTAGAAGAGTGAAAATTGGGCAGCCAAGTGGGCTTAGTGAACTGATCATTACCACCAAGTATCATCAAGATTTGGTGAAAAAATGGTTGCTGAGATTTCAGCAAACGAGTAGTTTTTTGGAAGCTTGGCAACCCCTTTCAAACGAAAGTGTTCTTCGCCAGTCTCTGCATTTGGTACTTCAAGAGGAAACAAACCATAGAGATAGAACTTAGAACTACTTCATTTTGTCAAGTTTCACGGAGCTAGCACAAACCGTGTTTGATTTAGAGTTTCAAACACATCTATCTATATAGCAGAAAACAGAGTGAAACCTAAAAATTCAAAGTGTTACTGGAAACGAACGCTTGAACCTAGAAGAGTGAAAGTTGGGCAGCCAAGTGGGATTAGTGAACTGATCATTACCACCAAGTATCATCAAGATTTGGTTAAAAAATGTTTGCTGAGATTTCAGCAAACTAGTAGTTTTTTGGAAGCATGGCAACCCCTTTCAAACGAAAGTGTTTTTCGCCAGTTTCTGCATGGGGTACTTCAAGAGGAAACAAACCATAGAGATAGAACTTAGAACTACTTCATTTTGTCAAGTTTCAAGGAGCTAGCACAAAACGTGTTTGATTTAGAGTTTCAAACACATCTACCTATATAGTAGAAAACAGAGTGAAACCTAAAAATTCAAAGTGTTACTGGAAACGAACTCTTGAACCTAGAAGAGTGAAAATTGGGCAGCCAAGTGGGCTTAGTGAACTGATCATTACCACCAAGTATCATCAAGATTTGGTGAAAAAATGGTTGCTGAGATTTCAGCAAACGAGTAGTTTTTGGAAGCTTGGCAACCCCTTTCAAACGAAAGTGTTCTTCGCCAGTCTCTGCATTTGGTCCTTCAAGAGGAAACAAACCATAGAGATAGAACTTAGAACTACTTCATTTTGTCAAGTTTCACGGAGCTAGCACAAACCGTGTTTGATTTAGAGTTCTATATAACAAAAAACAGAGTGAAACCTAAAAATTCAAACTGTTACTGGAAACGAACGCTTGAACCTAGAAGAGTGAAAGTTGGGCAGCCAAGTGGGATTAGTGAACTGATCATTACCACCAAGTATCATCAAGATTTGGTGAAAAAATGTTTGCTGAGATTTCAGCAAACTAGTAGTTTTTTGGAAGCTTGGCAACCCCTTTCAAACGAAAGTGTTTTTCACCAGTCTCTGCATGGGGTACTTCAAGAGGAAACAAACCATAGAGATAGAACTACTTCATTTGGTCAAGTTTCAAGGAGCTAGCACAAACCGTGTTTGATTTAGAGTTTCAAACACATCTATCTATATAGCAGAAAACAGAGTGTAACCTAAAAATTCAAAGTGTTGCTGGAAACGAACGCTTGAACCTAGAAGAGTGAAAATTGGGCAGCCAAGTGGGCTTAGTGAACTGATCATTACCACCAAGTATCATCAAGATTTGGTGAAAAAATGGTTGCTGAGATTTCAGCAAACGAGTAGTTTTTTGGAAGCTTGGCAACCCCTTTCAAACGAAAGTGTTTTTCGCCAGTCTCTGCATGGGGTACTTCAAGAGGAAACAAACCATAGAGATAGAACTTAGAACTACTTCAGTTTGTCATGTTTCAAGGAGCTAGCACAAAACGTGTTTGATTTAGAGTTTCAAACACATCTATCTATATAGCAGAAAACAGAGTGAAAGCTAAAAATTCAAAGTGTTACTGGAAACGAACGCTTGAACCTAGAAGAGTGAAAATTGGGCAGCCCAGTGGGCTTAGTGAACTGATCATTACCACCAAGTATCATCAAGATTTGGTGAAAAAATGTTTGCTGAGATTTCAGCAAACTAGTAGTCTTTTGGAAGCTTGGCAACCCCTTTCAAACGAAAGTGTTCTTCGCCAGTCTCTGCATGGGGTACTTCAAGAGGAAACAAACCATAGAGATAGAACTTAGAACTACTTCATTTTGTCAAGTTTCACGGAGCTAGCACAAACCGTGTTTGATTTAGAGTTTCAAACACATCTATCTATATAGCAGAAAACAGAGTGAAACCTAAAAATTCAAAGTGTTACTGGAAACGAACGCTTGAACCTACAAGAGTGAAAATTGGGCAGCCAAGTGGGCTTAGTGAACTGATCATTACCACCAAGTATCATCAAGATTTGGTGAAAAAATGGTTGCTGAGATTTCAGCAAACGAGTAGATTTTGGAAGCTTGGCAACCCCTTTCAAACTAAAGTGTTCTTCACCAGTCTCTGCATGGGGTACTTCAAGAGGAAACAAACCATAGAGATAGAACTTAGAACTACTTCATTTTGTCAAGTTTCAAGGAGCTAGCACAAAACGTGTTTGATTTAGAGTTTCAAACACATGTATCTATATAGAAGAAAACAGAGTGAAACCTAAAAATTCAAAGTGTTACTGGAAACGAACGCTTGAACCTAGAAGAGTGAAAATTGGGCAGCCAAGTGGGCTTAGTGAACTGATCATTACCACCAAGTATCATCAAGATTTGGTGAAAAAATGTTTGCTGAGATTTCAGCAAACGAGTAGTTTTTTGGAAGCTTGGCAACCCCTTTCAAACGAAAGTGTTCTTCGCCAGTCTCTGCATGGGGTACTTCAAGAGGAAACAAACCATAGAGATAGAACTTAGAACTACTTCATTTGGTCAAGTTTCAAGGAGCTAGCACAAACCGTGTTTGATTTAGTGTTTCAACACATCTATCTATATAGCAGAAAACAGAGTGAAACCTAAAAATTCAAAGTGTTACTGGAAACGAACGCTTGAACCTAGAAGAGTGAAAATTGGGCAGCCAAGTGGGATTAGTGAACTGATCATTACCACCAAGTATCATCAAGATTTGGTGAAAAAATGTTTGCTGAGATTTCAGCAAACTACTAGTCTTTTGGAAGCTTGGCAACCCCTTTCAAACAAAAGTGTTCTTCGCCAGTCTCTGCATGGGGTACTTCAAGAGGAAACAAACCATAGAGATAGAACTTAGAACTACTTCATTTTGTCAAGTTTCACGGAGCTAGCACAACCCGTGTTTGATTTAGAGTTTCAAACACATCTATCTATATAGCAGAAAACAGAGTGAAACCTAAAAATTCAAAGTGTTAATGGAAACGAACGCTTGAACCTAGAAGAGTGAAAGTTGGGCAGCCAAGTGGGCTTAGTGAACTGATCATTACCACCAAGTATCATCAAGATTTGGTGAAAAAATGTTTGCTGAGATTTCAGCAAACTAGTAGTTTTTTGGAAGCTTGGCAACCCCTTTAATACGAAAGTGTTTTTCGCCAGTCTCTGCATGGGGTACTTCAAGAGGAAACAAACCATAGAGGTAGAACTTAGAACTACTTCATTTGGTCAAGTTTCAAGGAGCTAGCACAAACCGTGTTTGATTTAAAGTTTCAAACACATCTATCTATATAGCAGAAAACAGAGTGAAACCTAAAAATTCAAAGTGTTACTGGAAACGAACGCTTGAACCTACAAGAGTGAAAATTGGGCAGCCATGTGGGCTTAGTGAACTGATCATTACCACCAAGTATCATCAAGATTTGGTGAAAAAATGGTTGCTGAGATTTCAGCAAACGAGTAGTTTTTTGGAAGCTTGGCAACCCCTTTCAAACGAAAGTGTTCTTCGCCAGTCTCTGCATGGGGTACTTCAAGAGGAAACAAACCATAGAGATAGAACTTAGAACTACTTCGTTTTGTCAAGTTTCACGGAGCTAGCACAAACCGTGGTTGATTTAGAGTTCTATATAACAAAAAACAGAGTGAAACATAAAAATTCAAACTGTTACTGGAAACGAACGCTTGAACCTAGAAGAGTGAAAGTTGGGCAGCCAAGTGGGATTAGTGAACTGATCATTACCACCAAGTATCATCAAGATTTGGTGAAAAAATGTTTGCTGAGATTTCAGCAAACTAGTAGTTTTTTGGAAGCTTGGCAACCCCATTCAAACGAAAGTGTTTTTCGCCAGTCTCTGCATGGGGTACTTCAAGAGGAAACAAACCATAGAGATAGAACTACTTCATTTGGTCAAGTTTCAAGTAGCTAGCACAAACCGTGTTTGATTTAGAGTTTCAAACACATCTATCTATATAGCAGAAAACAGAGTGAAACCTAAAAATTCAAAGTGTTGCTGGAAACGAACGCTTGAACCTAGAAGAGTGAAAATTGGGCAGCCAAGTGGGCTTAGTGAACTGATCATTACCACCAAGTATCATCAAGATTTGGTGAAAAAATGGTTGCTGAGATTTCAGCAAACGAGTAGTTTTTTGGAAGCTTGGCAACCCCTTTCAAACGAAAGTGTTCTTCGCCAGTCTCTGCATGGGGTACTTCAAGAGGAAAAAAACCATAGAGATAGAACTTAGAACTACTTCATTTTGTCAAGTTTCACGGAGCTAGCACAAACCGTGTTTGATTTTTAGTTTCAAACACATCTATCTATAGAGCAGAAAACAGAGTGAAACCTAAAAATTCAAACTGTTACTGGAAACGAACGCTTGAACCTAGAAGAGTGAAAATTGGGCAGCCAAGTGCGCTTAGTGAACTGATCATTACCACCAAGTATCATCAAGATTTGGTGAAAAAATGTTTGCTGAGATTTCAGCAAACGTGTAGTTTTTTGGAAGCTTGGCAACCCCTTTCAAACGAAAGTGTTCTTCGCCAGTCTCTGCATGGGGTACTTCAAGAGGAAACAAACCATAGATATAGAACTTAGAACTACTTCATTTTGTCAAGTTTCACGGAGCTAGCACAAACAGTGTTTGATTTAGAGTTCTATATAACAAAAAACAAAGTGAAACCTAAAAATTCAAAGTGTTACTGGAAACGAACGCTTGAACCTAGAAGAGTGAAAATTGGGCAGCCAAGTGGGCTTAGTGAACTGATCATTACCACCAAGTATCATCAAGATTTGGTGAAAAAATGTTTGCTGAGATTTCAGCAAACGAGTAGTTTTTTGGAAGATTGGCAACCCCTTTCAAACGAAAGTGTTCTTCGCCAGTCTCTGCATGGGGTACTTCAAGAGGAAACAAACCATAGAGATAGAACTTAGAACTACTTCATTTGGTCAAGTTTCAAGGAGCTAGCACAAACCGTGTTTGATTTAGAGTTTCAACACATCTATCTATATAGCAGAAAACAGAGTGAAACTTGAAAATTCAAAGTGTTACTGGAAACGAACGCTTGAACCTAGAAGAGTGAAAATTGGGCAGCAAAGTGGGCTTAGTGAACTGATCATTACCACCAAGTATCATCAAGATTTGGTGAAAAAATGTTTGCTGAGATTTCAGCAAACTAGTAGTCTTTTGAAGCTTGGCAACCCCTTTCAAACGAAAGTGTTCTTCGCCAGTCTCTGCATGGGGTACTTCAAGAGGAAACAAACCATAGAGATAGAACTTAGAACTACTTCATTTTGTCAAGTTTCACGGAGCTAGCACAAACCGTGTTTGATTTAGAGTTTCAAACACATCTATCTATATAGCAGAAAACAGAGTGAAACCTAAAAATTCAAAGTGTTAATGGAAACGAACGCTTGAACCTAGAAGAGTGAAAGTTGGGCAGCCAAGTGGGCTTAGTGAACTGATCATTACCACCAAGTATCATCAAGATTTGGTGAAAAAATGTTTGCTGAGATTTCAGCAAACTAGTAGTTTTTTGGAAGCTTGGCAACCCCTTTAAAACGAAAGTGTTTTTCGCCAGTCTCTGCATGGGGTACTTCAAGAGGAAACAAACCATAGAGGTAGAACTTAGAACTACTTCATTTGGTCAAGTTTCAAGGAGATAGCACAAACCGTGTTTGATTTAGAGTTTCAAACACATCTATCTATATAGCAGAAAACAGAGTGAAACCTAAAAATTCAAAGTGTTACTGGAAACGAACGCTTGAACCTACAAGAGTGAAAATTTATGCAGCCATGTGGGCTTAGTGAACTGATCATTACCACCAAGTATCATCAAGATTTGGTGAAAAAATGGTTGCTGAGATTTCAGCAAACGAGTAGTTTTTTGGAAGCTTGGCAACCCCTTTCAAACGAAAGTGTTCTTCGCCAGTCTCTGCATGGGGTACTTCAAGAGGAAACAAACCATAGAGATAGAACTTAGAACTACTTCATTTTGTCAAGTTTCACGGAGCTAGCACAAACCGTGTTTTATTTAGAGTTTCAAACACATCTATCTATATAGCAGAAAACAGAGTGAAACCTAAAAATTGAAACTGTTACTGGAAACGAACGCTTGAACCTAGAAGAGTGAAAATTGGGCAGCCAAGTGGGCTTAGTGAACTGATCATTACCACCAAGTATCATCAAGATTTGGTGAAAAAATGTTTGCTGAGATTTCAGCAAACGTGTAGTTTTTTGGAAGCTTGGCAACCCCTTTCAAACGAAAGTGTTCTTCGCCAGTCTCTGCATGGGGTACTTCAAGAGGAAACAAACCATAGATATAGAACTTAGAACTACTTCATTTTGTCAAGTTTCACGGAGCTAGCACAAACCGTGTTTGATTTAGAGTTCTATATAACAAAAAACAGAGTGAAACCTAAAAATTCAAACTGTTACTGGAAACGAACGCTTGAACCTAGAAGAGTGAAAGTTGGGCAGCCAAGTGGGATTAGTGAACTGATCATTACCACCAAGTATCATCAAGATTTGGTGAAAAAATGTTTGCTGAGTTTTCAGCAAACTAGTAGTTTTTTGGAAGCTTGGCAACCCCATTCAAACGAAAGTGTTTTTCGCCAGTCTCTGCATGGGGTACTTCAAGAGGAAACAAACCATAGAGATAGAACTACTTCATTTGGTCAACTTTCAAGGAGCTAGCACAAACCGTGTTTGATTTAGAGTTTCAAACACATCTATCTATATAGCAGAAAACAGAGTGAAACCTAAAAATTCAAAGTGTTACTGGAAACGAACGCTTGAACCTAGAAGAGTGAAAATTGGGCAGACAAGTGGGCTTAGTGAACTGATCATTACCACCAAGTATCATCAAGATTTGGTGAAAAAATGGTTGCTGAGATTTCAGCAAACTAGTAGTTTTTGAAGCTTGGCAACCCCTTTCAAACGAAAGTGTTCTTCGCCAGTCTCTGCATGGGGTACTTCAAGAGGAAACAAACCATAGAGATAGAACTTAGAACTACTTCATTTTGTCAAGTTTCACGGAGCTAGCGCAAACCGTGTTTGATTTAGAGTTTCAAACACATCTATCTATATAGCAGAAAACAGAGTGAAACCTAAAAATTCAAAGTGTTACTGGAAACGAACGCTTGAACCTAGAAGAGTGAAAATTGGGCAGCCAAGTGGGCTTAGTGAACTGATCATTACCACCAAGTATCATCAAGATTTGGTGAAAAAATGTTTGCTGAGATTTCAGCAAACGAGTAGTTTTTTGGAAGCTTGGCAACCCCTTTCAAACGAAAGTGTTCCTCGCCAGTCTCTGCATGGGGTACTTCAAGAGGAAACAAACCATAGAGATAGAACTTAGAACTACTTCATTTGGTCAAGTTTCAAGGAGCTAGCACAAACCGTGTTTGATTTAGAGTTTCAACACATCTATTTATATAGCAGAAAACAGAGTGAAACCTAAAAATTCAAAGTGTTACTGGAAACGAACGCTTGAACCTAGAAGAGTGAAAATTGGGCAGCCCAGTGGGCTTAGTGAACTGATCATTACCACCAAGTATCATCAAGATTTGGTGAAAAAATGGTTGCTGAGATTTCAGCAAACGAGTAGTTTTTTGGAAGCTTGGCAACCCCTTTCAAACGAAAGTGTTCTTCGCCAGTCTCTGCATGGGGTACTTCAAGAGGAAACAAACCATAGAGATAGAACTTAGAACTACTTCATTTTGTCAAGTTTCACGGAGCTAGCACAAACCGTGTTTGATTTAGAGTTTCAAACACATCTATCTATATAGCAGAAAACAGAGTGAAACCTAAAAATTCAAAGTGTTACTGGAAACGAACGCTTGAACCTAGAAGAGTGAAAATTGGGCAGCCAAGTGGGCTTAGTGAACTGATCATTACCACCAAGTATCATCAAGATTTGGTGAAAAAATGGTTGCTGAGATTTCAGCAAACGAGTAGTTTTTTGGAAGCTTGGCAACCCCTTTCAAACGAAAGTGTTCTTCGCCAGTCTCTGCATAGGGTACTTCAAGAGGAAACAAACCATAGAGATAGAACTTAGAACTACTTCATTTGGTCAAGTTTCAAGGAGCTAGCACAAACCGTGTTTGATTTAGTGTTTCAACACATCTATCTATATAGCAGAAAACAGAGTGAAACCTAAAAATTCAAAGTGTTACTGGAAACGAACGCTTGAACCTAGAAGAGTGAAAATTGGGCAGCCAAGTGGGCTTAGTGAACTGATCATTACCACCAAGTATCATCAAGATTTGGTGAAAAAATGTTTGCTGAGATTTCAGCAAACTACTAGTCTTTTGGAAGCTTGGCAACCCCTTTCAAACGAAAGTGTTCTTCGCCAGTCTCTGCATGGGGTACTTCAAGAGGAAACAAACCATAGAGATAGAACTTAGAACTACTTCATTTTGTCAAGTTTCACGGAGCTAGCACAAACCGTGTTTGATTTAGAGTTCTATATAACAAAAAACAGAGTGAAACCTAAAAATTCAAACTGTTACTGGAAACGAACGCTTGAACCTACAAGAGTGAAAGTTGGGCAGCCAAGTGGGATTAGTGAACTGATCATTACCACCAAGTATCATCAAGATTTGGTGAAAAAATGGTTGCTGAGATTTCAGCAAACGAGTAGTTTTTTGGAAGCTTGGCAACCCCTTTCAAACGAAAGTGTTCTTCGCCAGTCTCTGCATGGGGTACTTCAAGAGGAAACAAACCATAGAGATAGAACTTAGAACTACTTCATTTTGTCCAGTTTCACGGAGCTAGCACAAACCGTGTTTGATTTAGAGTTTCAAACACATCTATCTATATAGCAGAAAACAGAGTGAAACCTAAAAATTCAAAGTGTTACTGGAAACGAACGCTTGAACCTAGAAGAGTGAAAATTGGGCAGCCAAGTGGGCTTAGTGAACTGATCATTACCACCAAGTATCATCAAGATTTGGTGAAAAAATGGTTGCTGAGATTTCAGCAAACGAGTAGTTTTTTGGAAGCTTGGCAACCCCTTTCAAACGAAAGTGTTCTTCGCCAGTCTCTGCATGGGGTACTTCAAGAGGAAACAAACCATAGAGATAGAACTTAGAACTACTTCATTTGGTCAAGTTTCAAGGAGCTAGCACAAACCGTGTTTGATTTAGTGTTTCAACACATCTATCTATATAGCAGAAAACAGAGTGAAACCTAAAAATTCAAAGTGTTACTGGAAACGAACGCTTGAACCTAGAAGAGTGAAAATTGGGCAGCCAAGTGGGCTTAGTGAACTGATCATTACCACCAAGTATCATCAAGATTTGGTGAAAAAATGTTTGCTGAGATTTCAGCAAACTACTAGTCTTTTGGAAGCTTGGCAACCCCTTTCAAACGAAAGTGTTCTTCGCCAGTCTCTGCATGGGGTACTTCAAGAGGAAACAAACCATAGAGATAGAACTTAGAACTACTTCATTTTGTCAAGTTTCACGGAGCTAGCACAAACCGTGTTTGATTTAGAGTTCTATATAACAAAAAACAGAGTGAAACCTAAAAATTCAAACTGTTACTGGAAACGAACGCTTGAACCTAGAAGAGTGAAAGTTGGGCAGCCAAGTGGGATTAGTGAACTGATCATTACCACCAAGTATCATCAAGATTTGGTGAAAAAATGTTTGCTGAGATTTCAGCAAACTAGTAGTTTTTTGGAAGCTTGGCAACCCCATTCAAATGAAAGTGTTTTTCGCCAGTCTCTGCATGGGGTACTTCAAGAGGAAACAAACCATAGAGATAGAACTACTTCATTTGGTCAAGTTTCAAGGAGCTAGCACAAACCGTGTTTGATTCAGAGTTTCAAACACATCTATCTATATAGCAGAAAACAGAGTGAAACCTAAAAATTCAAAGTGTTGCTGGAAACGAAAGCTTGAACCTAGAAGAGTGAAAATTGGGCAGCCAAGTTGGCTTAGTGAACTGATCATTACCACCAAGTATCATCAAGATTTGGTGAAAAAATGGTTGCTGAGATTTCAGCAAACGAGTAGTTTTTTGGAAGCTTGGCAACCCCTTTCAAACGAAAGTGTTCTTCGCCAGTCTCTGCATGGGGTACTTCAAGAGGAAACAAACCATAGAGATAGAACTTAGAACTACTTCATTTTGTCAAGTTTCACGGAGCTAGCACAAACCGTGTTTGATTTAGAGTTTCAAAAACATCTATCTATATAGCAGAAAACAGAGTGAAACCTAAAAATTCAAACTGTTACTGGAAACGAACGCTTGAACCTAGAAGAGTGAAAGTTGGGCAGCCAAGTGGGATTAGTGAACTGATCATTACCACCAAGTATCATCAAGATTTGGTGAAAAAATATTTGCTGAGATTTCAGCAAACTAGTAGTTTTTGGAAGCATGGCAACCCCTTTCAAACGAAAGTGTTTTTCGCCAGTCTCTGCATGGGGTACTTCAAGAGGAAACAAACCATAGAGATAGAACTTAGAACTACTTCAGTTTGTCATGTTTCAAGGAGCTAGCACAAAACGTGTTTGATTTAGAGTTTCAAACACATCTATCTATATAGCAGAAAACAGAGTGAAACCTAAAAATTCAAAGTGTTACTGGAAACGAACGCTTGAACCTAGAAGAGTGAAAATTGGGCAGCCAAGTGGGCTTAGTGAACTGATCATTACCACCAAGTATCATCAAGATTTGGTGAAAAAATGGTTGCTGAGATTTCAGCAAACGAGTAGTTTTTTGGAAGCTTGGCAACCCCTTTCAAACGAAAGTGTTCTTCGACAGTCTCTGCATGGGGTACTTCAAGAGGAAACAAACCATAGAGATAGAACTTCGAACTACTTCATTTGGTCAAGTTTCAAGGAGCTAGCACAAACCGTGTTTGATTTAGAGTTTCAACACATCTATCTATATAGCAGAAAACAGAGTGAAACCTAAAAATTCAAACTGTTACTGGAAACGAACGCTTGAACCTAGAAGAGTGAAAATTGGGCAGCCAAGTGGGCTTAGTGAACTGATCATTACCACCAAGTATCATCAAGATTTGGTGAAAAAATGTTTGCTGAGATTTCAGCAAACGTGTAGTTTTTTGGAAGCTTGGCAACCCCTTTCAAACGAAAGTGTTCTTCGCCAGTCTCGGCATGGGGTACTTCAAGAGGAAACAAACCATAGATATAGAACTTAGAACTACTTCATTTTGTCAAGTTTCACGGAGCTAGCACAAACCGTGTTTGATTTAGAGTTCTATATAACAAAAAACAGAGTGAAACCTAAAAATTCAAAGTGTTACTGGAAACGAACGCTTGAACCTAGAAGAGTGAAAATTGGGCAGCCAAGTGGGCTTAGTGAACTGATCATTACCACCAAGTATCATCAAGATTTGGTGAAAAAATGTTTGCTGAGATTTCAGCAAACGAGTAGTTTTTTGGAAGCTTGGCAACCCCTTTCAAACGAAAGTGTTCTTCGCCAGTCTCTGCATGGGGTACTTCAAGAGGAAACAAACCATAGAGATAGAACTTAGAACTACTTCATTTGGTCAAGTTTCAAGGAGCTAGCACAAACCGTGTTTGATTTAGAGTTTCAACACATCTATCTATATAGCAGAAAACAGAGTGAAACTTAAAAATTCAAAGTGTTACTGGAAACGAACGCGTGAACCTAGAAGAGTGAAAATTGGGCAGCAAAGTGGGCTTAGTGAACTGATCATTACCACCAAGTATCATCAAGATTTGGTGAAAAAATGTTTGCTGAGATTTCAGCAAACTAGTAGTCTTTTGGAAGCTTGGCAACCCTTTTCAAACGAAAGTGTTCTTCGCCAGTCTCTGCATGGGGTACTTCAAGAGGAAACAAACCATAGAGAAAGAACTTAGAACTACTTCATTTTGTCAAGTTTCACGGAGCTAGCACAAACCGTGTTTGATTTAGAGTTTCAAACACATCTATCTATATAGCAGAAAACAGAGTGAAACCTAAAAATTCAAAGTGTTAATGGAAACGAACGCTTGAACCTAGAAGAGTGAAAGTTGGGCAGCCAAGTGGGCTTAGTGAACTGATCATTACCACCAAGTATCATCAAGATTTGGTGAAAAAAATGTTTGCTGAGATTTCAGCAAACTAGTAGTTTTTTGGAAGCTTGGCAACCCCTTTAAAACGAAAGTGTTTTTCGCCAGTCTCTGCATGGGGTACTTCAAGAGGAAACAAACCATAGAGATAGAACTACTTCATTTGGTCAAGTTTCAAGGAGCTAGCACAAACCGTGTTTGATTTAGAGTTTCAAACACATCTATCTATATAGCAGAAAACAGAGTGAAACCTAAAAATTCAAAGTGTTGCTGGAAACGAACGCTTGAACCTAGAAGAGTGAAAATTGGGCAGCCAAGTGGGCTTAGTGAACTGATCATTACCACCAAGTATCATCAAGATTTGGTGAAAAAATTGTTGCTGAGATTTCAGCAAACGAGTAGTTTTTTGGAAGCTTGGCAACCCCTTTCAAACGAAAGTGTTCTTCGCCAGTCTCTGCATGGGGTACTTCAAGAGGAAACAAACCATAGAGATAGAACTTAGAACTACATCATTTTGTCAAGTTTCACGGAGCTAGCACAAACCGTGTTTGATTTAGAGTTTCAAACACATCTATCTATATAGCAGAAAACAGAGTGAAACCTAAAAATTCAAACTGTTACTGGAAACGAACGCTTGAACCTAGAAGAGTGAAAGTTGGGCAGCCAATTGGGATTAGTGAACTGATCATTACCACCAAGTATCATCAAGATTTGGTGAAAAAATGTTTGCTGAGATTTCAGCAAACTAGTAGTTTTTTGGAAGCATGGCAACCCCTTTCAAACGAAAGTGTTTTTCGCCAGTCTCTGCATGGGGTACTTCAAGAGGAAACAAACCATAGAGATAGAACTTAGAACTACTTCAGTTTGTCATGTTTCAAGGAGCTAGCACAAAACGTGTTTGATTTAGAGTTTCAAACACATCTATCTATATAGCAGAAAACAGAGTGAAACCTAAAAATTCAAAGTGTTACTGGAAACGAACGCTTGAACCTAGAAGAGTGAAAATTGGGCAGCCAAGTGGGCTTAGTGAACTGATCATTACCACCAAGTATCATCAAGATTTGGTGAAAAAATTGTTGCTGAGATTTCAGCAAACGAGTAGTTTTTTGGAAGCTTGGCAACCCCTTTCAAACGAAAGTGTTCTTCGCCAGTCTCTGCATGGGGTACTTCAAGAGGAAACAAACCATAGAGATAGAACTTAGAACTACATCATTTTGTCAAGTTTCACGGAGCTAGCACAAACCGTGTTTGATTTAGAGTTTCAAACACATCTATCTATATAGCAGAAAACAGAGTGAAACCTAAAAATTCAAACTGTTACTGGAAACGAACGCTTGAACCTAGAAGAGTGAAAGTTGGGCAGCCAAGTGGGATTAGTGAACTGATCATTACCACCAAGTATCATCAAGATTTGGTGAAAAAATGTTTGCTGAGATTTCAGCAAACTAGTAGTTTTTTTTAAGCATGGCAACCCCTTTCAAACGAAAGTGTTTTTCGCCAGTCTCTGCATGGGGTACTTCAAGAGGAAACAAACCATAGAGATAGAACTTAGAACTACTTCAGTTTGTCATGTTTCAAGGAGCTAGCACAAAACGTGTTTGATTTAGAGTTTCAAACACATCTATCTATATAGCAGAAAACAGAGTGAAACCTAAAAATTCAAAGTGTTACTGGAAACGAACGCTTGAACCTAGAAGAGTGAAAATTGGGCAGCCAAGTGGGCTTAGTGAACTGATCATTACCACCAAGTATCATCAAGATTTGGTGAAAAAATGGTTGCTGAGATTTCAGCAAACGAGTAGTTTTTTGGAAGCTTGGCAACCCCTTTCAAACGAAAGTGTTCTTCGACAGTCTCTGCATGGGGTACTTCAAGAGGAAACAAACCATAGAGATAGAACTTCGAACTACTTCATTTGGTCAAGTTTCAAGGAGCTAGCACAAACCGTGTTTGATTTAGAGTTTCAACACATCTATCTATATAGCAGAAAACAGAGTGAAACCTAAAAATTCAAACTGTTACTGGAAACGAACGCTTGAACCTAGAAGAGTGAAAATTGGGCAGCCAAGTGGGCTTAGTGAACTGATCATTACCACCAAGTATCATCAAGATTTGGTGAAAAAATGTTTGCTGAGATTTCAGCAAACGTGTAGTTTTTTGGAAGCTTGGCAACCCCTTTCAAACGAAAGTGTTCTTTGCCAGTCTCTGCATGGGGTACTTCAGAGGAAACAAACCATAGATATAGAACTTAGAACTACTTCATTTTGTCAAGTTTCACGGAGCTAGCACAAACCGTGTTTGATTTAGAGTTCTATATAACAAAAAACAGAGTGAAACCTAAAAATTCAAACTGTTACTGGAAATAACGCTTGAACCTAGAAGAGTGAAAGTTGGGCAGCCAAGTGGGATTAGTGAACTGATCATTACCACCAAGTATCATCAAGATTTGGTGAAAAAATGTTTGCTGAGATTTCAGCAAACTAGTAGTTTTTTTGAAGCTTGGCAACCCCTTTCAAACGAAAGTGTTTTTCGCCAGTCTCTGCATGGGGTACTTCAAGAGGAAACAAACCATAGAGATAGAACTACTTCATTTGGTCAAGTTTCAAGGAGCTAGCACAAACCGTGTTTGATTTAGAGTTTCAAACACATCTATCTATATAGCAGAAAACAGAGTGAAACCTAAAAATTCAAAGTGTTACTGGAAACGAACGCTTGAACCTAGAAGAGTGAAAGTTGGGCAGCCAAGTGGGATTAGTGAACTGATCATTACCACCAAGTATCATCAAGATTTGGTGAAAAAATGGTTGCTGAGATTTCAGCAAACGAGTAGTTTTTTGGAAACTTGGCAACCCCTTTCAAACGAAAGTGTTCTTCGCCAGTCTCTGCATGGGGTACTTCAAGAGGAAACAAACCATAGAGATAGAACTTAGAACTACTTCATTTTGTCAAGTTTCAACGAGCTAGCACAAAACGTGTTTGATTTAGAGTTTCAAACACATCTATCTATATAGAAGAAAACAGAGTGAAACCTAAAAATTCAAAGTGTTACTGGAAACGAACACTTGAACCTAGAAGAGTGAAAATTGGGCAGCCAAGTGGGCTTAGTGAACTGATCATTACCACCAAGTATCATCAAGATTTGGTGAAAAATGTTTGCTGAGATTTCAGCAAACTAGTAGTCTTTTGGAAGCTTGGCAACCCCTTTCAAACGAAAGTGTTCTTCGCCAGTCTTTGCATGGGGTACTTCAAGAGGAAACAAACCATAGAGATAGAACTTAGAACTACTTCATTTTGTCAAGTTTCACGGAGCTAGCACAAACCGTGTTTGATTTAGAGTTTCAAACACATCTATCTATATAGCAGAAAACAGAGTGAAACCTAAAAATTCAAACTGTTACTGGAAACGAACGCTTGAACCTAGAAGAGTGAAAGTTGGGCAGCCAAGTGGGCTTAGTGAACTGATCATTACCACCAAGTATCATCAAGATTTGGTGAAAAAATGTTTGCTGAGATTTCAGCAAACTAGTAGTTTTTTGGAAGCTTGGCAAACCCTTTAAAACGAAAGTGTTTTTCGCCAGTCTCTGCATGGGGTACTTCAAGAGGAAACAAACCATAGAGGTAGAACTTAGAACTACTTCATTTTGTCAAGTTTCACGGAGCTAGCACAAACCGTGTTTGATTTAGAGTTTCAAACACATCTATCTATATAGCAGAAAACAGAGTGAAACCTAAAAATTCAAACTGTTACTGGAAACGAACGCTTGAACCTAGAAGAGTGAAAGTTGGGCAGCCAAGTGGGATTAGTGAACTGATCATTACCACCAAGTATCATCAAGATTTGGTGAAAAAATGTTTGCTGAGATTTCAGCAAACTAGTAGTTTTAAGGAAGCATGGCAACCCCTTTCAAACGAAAGTGTTTTTCGCCAGTCTCTGCATGGGGTACTTCAAGAGGAAACAAACCATAGAGATAGAACTTAGAACTACTTCATTTTGTCAAGTTTCAAGGAGCTAGCACAAACCGTGTTTGATTTAGAGTTTCAAACACATCTATCTATATAGCAGAAAACAGAGTGAAACCTAAAAATTCAAAGTGTTACTGGAAACGAACGCTTGAACCTAGAAGAGTGAAAATTGGGCAGCCAAGTGGGCTTAGTGAACTGATCATTACCACCAAGTATCATCAAGATTTGGTGAAAAAATGGTTGCTGAGATTTCAGCAAATGAGTAGTTTTTTGAAAGCTTGGCAACCCCTTTCAAACGAAAGAATTCTTCACCAGTCTCTGCATGGGGTACTTCAAGAGGAAACAAACCATAGAGATAGAACTTAGAACTACTTCATTTTGTCAAGTTTCAAGGAGCTAGCACAAAACGTGTTTGATTTAGAGTTTCAAACACATCTATCTATATAGAAGAAAACAGAGTGAAACCTAAAAATTCAAAGTGTTACTGGAAACGAACGCTTGAACCTAGAAGAGTGAAAATTGGGCAGCCAAGTGGGCTTAGTGAACTGATCATTACCACCAAGTATCATCAAGATTTGGTGAAAAAATGTTTGCTGAGATTTCAGCAAACGAGTAGTTTTTTGGAAGCTTGGCAACCCCTTTCAAACGAAAGTGTTCTTCGCCAGTATCTGCATGGGGTACTTCAAGAGGAAACAAACCATAGAGATAGAACTTCGAACTACTTCATTTGGTCAAGTTTCAAGGAGCTAGCACAAACCGTGTTTGATTTAGAGTTTCAACACATCTATCTATATAGCAGAAAACAGAGTGAAACCTAAAAATTCAAAGTGTTACTGGAAACGAACGCTTGAACCTAGAAGAGTGAAAATTGGGCAGCCAAGTGGGCTTAGTGAACTGATCATTACCACCAAGTATCATCAAGATTTGGTGAAAAAATGTTTGCTGAGATTTCAGCAAACTAGTAGTCTTTTGGAAGCTTGGCAACCCCTTTCAAACGAAAGTGTTCTTCGCCAGTCTCTGCATGGGGTACTTCAAGAGGAAACAAACCATAGAGATAGAACTTAGAACTACTTCATTTTGTCAAGTTTCACGGAGCTAGCACAAACCGTGTTTGATTTAGAATTTCAAACACATCTATCTATATAGCAGAAAACAGAGTGAAACCTAAAAATTCAAAGTGTTACTGGAAACGAACGCTTGAAACTAGAAGAGTGAAAGTTGGGCAGCCAAGTGGGCTTAGTGAACTGATCATTACCACCAAGTATCATCAAGATTTGGTGAAAAAATGTTTGCTGAGATTTCAGCAAACTAGTAGTTTTTTGGAAGCTTGGCAACCCCTTTAAAACGAAAGTGTTTTTCGCCAGTCTCTGCATGGGGTACTTCAAGAGGAAACAAACCATAGAGATAGAACTTAGAACTACTTCATTTGGTCAAGTTTCAAGGAGCTAGCACAAACCGTGTTTGATTTAGAGTTTCAAACACATCTATCTATATAGCAGAAAACAGAGTGAAACCTAAAAATTCAAAGTGTTACTGGAAACGAACGCTTGAACCTACAAGAGTGAAAATTGGGCAGCCATGTGGGCTTAGTGAACTGATCATTACCACCAAGTATCATCAAGATTTGGTGAAAAAATGGTTGCTGAGATTTCAGCAAACTAGTAGTTTTTTGGAAGCTTGGCAACAACTTTCAAACGAAAGTGTTCTTCGCCAGTCTCTGCATGGGGTACTTCAAGAGGAAACAAACCATAGAGATAGAACTTAGAACTACTTCATTTTGTCAAGTTTCACGGAGCTAGTACAAACCGTGTTTGATTTAGAGTTTCAAACACATCTATCTATATAGCAGAAAACAGAGTGAAACCTAAAAATTCAAACTCTTACTGGAATCGAACGCTAGAACCTAGAAGAGTGAAAGTTGGGCAGCCAAGTGGAATTAGTGAACTGATCATTACCACCAAGTATCATCAAGATTTGGTGAAAAAATGTTTGCTGAGATTTCAGCAAACTAGTAGTTTTTTGGAAGCCTGGCAACCCCTTTCAAACGAAAGTGTTTTTCGCCAGTTTCTGCATGGGGTACTTCAAGAGGAAACAAACCATAGAGATAGAACTTAGAACTACTTCATTTTGTCAAGTTTCAAGGACCTAGCACAAACCGTGTTTGATTTAGAGTTTCAAACACATCTATCTATATAGCAGAAAACAGAGTGAAACCTAAAAATTCAAAGTGTTACTGGAAACGAACGCTTGAACCTAGAAGAGTGAAAATTGGGCAGCCAAGTGGGCTTAGTGAACTGATCATTACCACCAAGTATCATCAAGATTTGGTGAAAAAATGGTTGCTGAGATTTCAGCAAACGAGTAGTTTTTTGGAAGCTTGGCAACCCCTTTCAAACGAAAGTGTTCTTCGCCAGTCTCTGCATGGGGTACTTCAAGAGGAAACAAACCATAGAGATAGAACTTAGAACTACTTCATTTTGTCAAGTTTCACGGAGCTAGCACAAACCGTGTTTGATTTAGAGTTCTATATAACAAAAAACAGAGTGAAACCTAAAAATTCAAACTGTTACTGGAACCGAACGCTTGAACCTAGAAGAGTGAAAGTTGGGCAGCCAAGTGGGATTAGTGAACTGATCATTACCACCAAGTATCATCAAGATTTGGTGAAAAAATGTTTGCTGAGATTTCAGCAAACTAGTAGTTTTTTGGAAGCATGGCAACCCCTTTCAAACGAAAGTGTTTTTCGCCAGTTTCTGCATGGGGTACTTCAAGAGGAAACAAACCATAGAGTTAGAACTACTTCATTTGGTCAAGTTTCAAGGAGCTAGCACAAACCGTGTTTGATTTAGAGTTTCAAACACATCTATCTATATAGCAGAAAACAGAGTGAAACCTAAAAATTCAAAGTGTTACTGGAAACGAACGCTTGAACCTCGAAGAGTGAAAATTGGGCAGCCAAGTGGGCTTAGTGAACTGATCATTACCACCAAGTATCATCAAGATTTGGTGAAAAAATGGTTGCTGAGATTTCAGCAAACGAGTAGTTTTTTGGAAGCTTGGCAACCCCTTTCAAACGAAAGTGTTCTTCGCCAGTCTCTGCATGGGGTACTTCAAGAGGAAACAAACCATAGAGATAGAACTTAGAACTACTTCATTTTGTCAAGTTTCACGGAGCTAGCACAAACCGTGTTTGATTTAGAGTTTCAAACACATCTATCTATGTAGCAGAAAACAGAGTGAAACCTAAAAATTCAAACTGTTACTGGAAACGAACGCTTGAACCTAGAAGAGTGAAAGTTGGGCAGCCAAGTGGGATTAGTGAACTGATCATTACCACCAAGTATCATCAAGATTTGGTGAAAAAATGTTTGCTGAGATTTCAGCAAACTAGTAGTTTTTTGGAAGCATGGCAACCCCTTTCAAACGTAAGTGTTTTTCGCCAGTCTCTGCATGGGGTACTTCAAGAGGAAACAAACCATAGAGATAGAACTTAGAACTACTTCATTTTGTCAAGTTTCAAGGAGCTAGCACAAAACGTGTTTGATTTAGAGTTTCAAACACATCTATCTATATAGCAGAAAACAGAGTGAAACCTAAAAATTCAAAGTGTTACTGGAAACGAACGCTTGATCCTAGAAGAGTGAAAATTGGGCAGCCAAGTGGGCTTAGTGAACTGATCATTACCACCAAGTATCATCAAGATTTGGTGAAAAAATGTTTGCTGAGATTTCAGCAAACGAGTAGTTTTTTGGAAGCTTGGCAACCCCTTTCATAGGAAAGTGTTCTTCGCCAGTCTCTGCATGGGGTACTTCAAGAGGAAACAAACCATAGAGATAGAACTTAGAACTACTTCATTTGGTCAAGTTTCAAGGAGCTAGCACAAACCGTGTTTGATTTAGAGTTTCAACACATCTATCTATATAGCAGAAAACAGAGTGAAACCTAAAAATTCAAAGTGTTACTGGAAACGAACGCTTGAACCTAGAAGAGTGAAAATTGGGCAGCCAATTGGGCTTAGTGAACTGATCATTACCACCAAGTATCATCAAGATTTGGTGAAAAACTGTTTGCTGGGATTTCAGCATACGAGTAGTTTTTTGGAAGCTTGGCAACCCCTTTCAAACGAAAGTGTTCTTCGCCTGTCTCTGCATGGGGTACTTCAAGAGGAAACAAACCATAGATATAGAACTTAGAACTACTGCATTTTGTCAAGTTTCACAAAGCTAGCACAAACCGTGTTTGATTTAGAGTTCTATATAACAAAAAACAGAGTGAAAACTAAAAATTCAAACTGTTACTGGAAACGAACGCTTGAACCTAGAAGAGTGAAAGTTGGGCAGCCAAGTGGGATTAGTGAACTGATCATTACCACCAAGTATCATCAAGATTTGGTGAAAAAATGTTTGCTGAGATTTCAGCAAACTAGTAGTTTTATGGAAGCTTGGCAACCCCTTTCAAACGAAAGTGTTTTTCGCCAGTCTCTGCATGGGGTACTTCAAGAGGAAACAAACCATAGAGATAGAACTACTTCATTTGGTCAAGTTTCACGGAGCTAGCACAAACCGTGTTTGATTTAGAGTTTCAAACACATCTATCTATGTAGCAGAAAACAGAGTGAAACCTAAAAATTCAAACTGTTACTGGAAACGAACGCTTGAACCTAGAAGAGTGAAAGTTGGGCAGCCAAGTGGGATTAGTGAACTGATCATTACCACCAAGTATCATCAAGATTTGGTGAAAAAATGTTTGCTGAGATTTCAGCAAACGAGTAGTTTTTTGGAAGCATGGCAACCCCTTTCAAACGTAAGTGTTTTTCGCCAGTCTCTGCATGGGGTACTTCAAGAGGAAACAAACCATAGAGATAGAACTTAGAACTACTTCATTTTGTCAAGTTTCAAGGAGCTAGCACAAAACGTGTTTGATTTAGAGTTTCAAACACATCTATCTATATAGCAGAAAACAGAGTGAAACCTAAAAATTCAAAGTGTTACTGGAAACGAACGCTTGATCCTAGAAGAGTGAAAATTGGGCAGCCAAGTGGGCTTAGTGAACTGATCATTACCACCAAGTATCATCAAGAGTTGGTGAAAAAATGTTTGCTGAGATTTCAGCAAACGAGTAGTTTTTTGGAAGCTTGGCAACCCCTTTCAAACGAAAGTGTTCTTCGCCAGTCTCTGCATGGGGTACTTCAAGAGGAAACAAACCATAGAGATAGAACTTAGAACTACTTCATTTGGTCAAGTTTCAAGGAGCTAGCACAAACCGTGTTTGATTTAGAGTTTCAACACATCTATCTATATAGCAGAAAACAGAGTGAAACCTAAAAATTCAAAGTGTTACTGGAAACGAACGCTTGAACCTAGAAGAGTGAAAATTGGGCAGCCAAGTGGGCTTAGTGAACTGATCATTACCACCAAGTATCATCAAGATTTGGTGAAAAACTGTTTGCTGGGATTTCAGCATACGAGTAGTTTTTTGGAAGCTTGGCAACCCCTTTCAAACGAAAGTGTTCTTCGCCTGTCTCTGCATGGGGTACTTCAAGAGGAAACAAACCATAGAGATAGAACTTAGAACTACTTCATTTTGTCAAGTTTCACAAAGCTAGCACAAACCGTGTTTGATTTAGAGTTATATAACAAAAAACAGAGTGAAAACTAAAAATTCAAACTGTTACTGGAAACGAACGCTTGAACCTAGAAGAGTGAAACTTGGGCAGCCAAGTGGGATTAGTGAACTGATCATTACCACCAAGTATCATCAAGATTTGGTGAAAAAATGTTTGCTGAGATTTCAGCAAACTAGTAGTTTTTTGGAAGCTTGGCAACCCCTTTCAAACGAAAGTGTTTTTCGCCAGTCTCTGCATGGGGTACTTCAAGAGGAAACAAACCATAGAGATAGAACTACTTCATTTGGTCAAGTTTCAAGGAGCTAGCACAAACCGTGTTTGATTTAGAGTTTCAAACACATCTATCTATATAGCAGAAAACAGAGTGAAACCTAAAAATTCAAAGTGTTACTGGAAACGAACGCTTGAACCTAGAAGAGTGAAAATTGGACAGCCAAGTGGGCTTAGTGAACTGATCATTACCACCAAGTATCATCAAGATTTGGTGAAAAAATGTTTGCTGAGATTTCAGCAAACGAGTAGTTTTTTGGAAGCCTGGCAACCCCTTTCAAACGAAAGTGTTTTTCGCCAGTTTCTGCATGGGGTACTTCAAGAGGAAACAAACCATAGAGATAGAACTTAGAACTACTTCATTTTGTCAAGTTTCAAGGAGCTAGCACAAACCGTGTTTGATTTAGAGTTTCAAACACATCTATCTATATAGCAGAAAACAGAGTGAAACCTAAAAATTCAAAGTGTTACTGGAAACGAACGCTTGAACCTAGAAGAGTGAAAATTGGGCAGCCAAGTGGGCTTAGTGAACTGATCATTACCACCAAGTATCATCAAGATTTGGTGAAAAAATGGTTGCTGAGATTTCAGCAAACGAGTAGTTTTTTGGAAGCTTGGCAACCCCTTTCAAACTAAAGTGTTCTTCGCCAGTCTCTGCATGGGGTACTTCAAGAGGAAACAAACCATAGAGATAGAACTTAGAACTACTTCATTTTGTCAAGTTTCACGGAGCTAGCACAAACCGTGTTTGATTTAGAGTTCTATATAACAAAAAACAGAGTGAAACCTAAAAATTCAAACTGTTACTAGAACCGAACGCTTGAACCTAGAAGAGTGAAAGTTGGGCAGCCAAGTGGGATTAGTGAACTGATCATTACCACCAAGTATCATCAAATTTGGTGAAAAAATGTTTGCTGAAATTTCAGCAAACTAGTAGTTTTTTGGAAGCTTGGCAACCCCTTTCAAACGAAAGTGTTTTTCGCCAGTTTCTGCATGGGGTACTTCAAGAGGAAACAAACCATAGAGATAGAACTACTTCATTTGGTCATGTTTCAAGGAGCTAGCACAAACCGTGTTTGATTTAGAGTTTCAAACACATCTATCTATATAGCAGAAAACAGAGTGAAACCTAAAAATTCAAAGTGTTACTGGAAACGAACGCTTGAACCTAGAAGAGTGAAAGTTGGGCAGCCAAGTGGGATTAGTGAACTGATCATTACCACCAAGTATCATCAAGATTTGGTGAAAAAATGGTTGCTGAGATTTCAGCAAACGAGTAGTTTTTTGGAAGCTTGGCAACCCCTTTCAAACGAAAGTGTTCTTCGCCAGTCTCTGCATGGGGTACTTCAAGAGGAAACAAACCATAGAGATAGAACTTAGAACTACTTCATTTTGTCAAGTTTCAACGAGCTAGCACAAAACGTGTTTGATTTAGAGTTTCAAACACATCTATCTATATAGAAGAAAACAGAGTGAAACCTAAAAATTCAAAGTGTTACTGGAAACGAACGCTTGAACCTAGAAGAGTGAAAATTGGGCAGCCAAGTGGGCTTTGTGAACTGATCATTACCACGAAGTATCATCAAGATTTGGTGAAAAAATGTTTGCTGAGATTTCAGCAAACGAGTAGTTTTTTGGAAGCTTGGCAACCCCTTTCAAACGAAAGTGTTCTTCGCCAGTCTCTGCATGGGGTACTTCAAGAGGAAACAAACCATAGAGATAGAACTTAGAACTACTTCATTTGGTCAAGTTTCAAGGAGCTAGCACAAACCGTGTTTGATTTAGAGTTTCAACACATCTATCTATATAGCAGAAAACAGAGTGAAACCTAAAAATTCAAAGTGTTACTGGAAACGAACGCTTGAACCTAGAAGAGTGAAAATTGGGCAGCCAAGTGGGCTTAGTGAACTGATCATTACCACCAAGTATCATCAAGATTTGGTGAAAAAATGTTTGCTGAGATTTCAGCAAACTAGTAGTCTTTTGGAAGCTTGGCAACCCCTTTCAAACGAAAGTGTTCTTCGCCAGTCTCTGCATGGGGTACTTCAAGAGGAAACAAACCATAGAGATAGAACTTAGAACTACTTCATTTTGTCAAGTTTCACGGAGCTAGCACAAACCGTGTTTGATTTAGAGTTATATAACAAAAAACAGAGTGAAAACTAAAAATTCAAACTGTTACTGGAAACGAACGCTTGAACCTAGAAGAGTGAAAGTTGGGCAGCCAAGTGGGATTAGTGAACTGATCATTACCACCAAGTATCATCAAGATTTGGTGAAAAAATGTTTGCTGAGATTTCAGCAAACTAGTAGTTTTTTGGAAGCTTGGCAACCCCTTTCAAACGAAAGTGTTTTTCGCCAGTCTCTGCATGGGGTACTTCAAGAGGAAACAAACCATAGAGATAGAACTACTTCATTTGGTCAAGTTTCAAGGAGCTAGCACAAACCGTGTTTGATTTAGAGTTTCAAACACATCTATCTATATAGCAGAAAACAGAGTGAAACCTAAAAATTCAAAGTGTTACTGGAAACGAACGCTTGAACCTAGAAGAGTGAAAATTGGACAGCCAAGTGGGCTTAGTGAACTGATCATTACCACCAAGTATCATCAAGATTTGGTGAAAAAATGGTTGCTGCGATTTCAGCAAACGAGTAGTTTTTTGGAAGCTTGGCAACCCCTTTCAAACGAAAGTGCTCTTCGCCAGTCTCTGCATGGGGTACTTCAAGAGGAAACAAACCATACAGATAGAACTTAGAACTACTTCATTTTGTCAAGTTTCACGGAGCTAGCACAAACCGTGTTTGATTTAGAGTTTCAAACACATCTATCTATATAGCAGAAAACAGAGTGAAACCTAAAAATTCAAACTGTTACTGGAAACGAACGCTTGAACCTAGAAGAGTGAAAGTTGGGCAGCCAAGTGGAATTAGTGAACTGATCATTACCACCAAGTATCATCAAGATTTGGTGAAAAAATGTTTGCTGAGATTTCAGCAAACTAGTAGTTTTTTGGAAGCCTGGCAACCCCTTTCAAACGAAAGTGTTTTTCGCCAGTTTCTGCATGGGGTACTTCAAGAGGAAACAAACCATAGAGATAGAACTTAGAACTACTTCATTTTGTCAAGTTTCAAGGAGCTAGCACAAACCGTGTTTGATTTAGAGTTTCAAACACATCTATCTATATAGCAGAAAACAGAGTGAAACCTAAAAATTCAAAGTGTTACTGGAAAGGAACGCTTGAACCTAGAAGAGTGAAAATTGGGCAGCCAAGTGGGCTTAGTGAACTGATCATTACCACCAAGTATCATCAAGATTTGGTGAAAAAATGGTTGCTGAGATTTCAGCAAACGAGTAGTTTTTTGGAAGCTTGGCAACCCCTTTCAAACTAAAGTGTTCTTCGCCAGTCTCTGCATGGGGTACTTCAAGAGGAAACAAACCATAGAGATAGAACTTAGAACTACTTCATTTTGTCAAGTTTCACGGAGCTAGCACAAACCGTGTTTGATTTAGAGTTCTATATAACAAAAAACAGAGTGAAACCTAAAATTCAAACTGTTACTGGAACCGAACGCTTGAACCTAGAAGAGTGAAAGTTGGGCAGCCAAGTGGGATTAGTGAACTGATCATTACCACCAAGTATCATCAAGATTTGGTGAAAAAATGTTTGCTGAAATTTCAGCAAACCAGTAGTTTTTTGGAAGCTTGGCAACCCCTTTCAAACGAAAGTGTTTTTCGCCAGTTTCTGCATGGGGTACTTCAAGAGGAAACAAACCATAAAGATAGAACTACTTCATTTGGTCATGTTTCAAGGAGCTAGCACAAACCGTGTTTGATTTAGAGTTTCAAACACATCTATCTATATAGCAGAAAACAGAGTGAAACCTAAAAATTCAAAGTGTTACTGGAAACGAACGCTTGAACCTAGAAGAGTGAAAGTTGGGCAGCCAAGTGGGATTAGTGAACTGATCATTACCACCAAGTATCATCAAGATTTGGTGAAAAAATGTTTGCTGAGATTTCAGCAAACTAGTAGTTTTTTGGAAGCTTGGCAACCCCTTTCAAACGAAAGTGTTTTTCGCCAGTCTCTGCATGGGGTACTTCAAGAGGAAACAAACCATAGAGATAGAACTACTTCATTTGGTCAAGTTTCAAGGAGCTAGCACAAACCGTGTTTGATTTAGAGTTTCAAACACATCTATCTATATAGCAGAAAACAGAGTGAAACCTAAAAATTCAAAGTGTTACTGGAAACGAACGCTTGAACCTAGAAGAGTGAAAGTTGGGCAGCCAAGTGGGATTAGTGAACTGATCATTACCACCAAGTATCATCAAGATTTGGTGAAAAAATGGTTGCTGAGATTTCAGCAAACGAGTAGTTTTTTGGAAGCTTGGCAACCCCTTTCAAACGAAAGTGTTCTTCGCCAGTCTCTGCATGGGGTACTTCAAGAGGAAACAAACCATAGAGATAGAACTACTTCATTTGGTCAAGTTTCAAGGAGCTAGCACAAACCGTGTTTGATTTAGAGTTTCAAACACATCTATCTATATAGCAGAAAACAGAGTGAAACCTAAAAATTCAAAGTGTTACTGGAAACGAACGCTTGAACCTAGAAGAGTGAAAATTGGACAGCCAAGTGGGCTTAGTGAACTGATCATTACCACCAAGTATCATCAAGATTTGGTGAAAAAATGGTTGCTGCGATTTCAGCAAACGAGTAGTTTTTTGGAAGCTTGGCAACCCCTTTCAAACGAAAGTGCTCTTCGCCAGTCTCTGCATGGGGTACTTCAAGAGGAAACAAACCATACAGATAGAACTTAGAACTACTTCATTTTGTCAAGTTTCACGGAGCTAGCACAAACCGTGTTTGATTTAGAGTTTCAAACACATCTATCTATATAGCAGAAAACAGAGTGAAACCTAAAAATTCAAACTGTTACTGGAAACGAACGCTTGAACCTAGAAGAGTGAAAGTTGGGCAGCCAAGTGGAATTAGTGAACTGATCATTACCACCAAGTATCATCAAGATTTGGTGAAAAAATGTTTGCTGAGATTTCAGCAAACTAGTAGTTTTTTGGAAGCCTGGCAACCCCTTTCAAACGAAAGTGTTTTTCGCCAGTTTCTGCATGGGGTACTTCAAGAGGAAACAAACCATAGAGATAGAACTTAGAACTACTTCATTTTGTCAAGTTTCAAGGAGCTAGCACAAACCGTGTTTGATTTAAAGTTTCAAACACATCTATCTATATAGCAGAAAACAGAGTGAAACCTAAAAATTCAAAGTGTTACTGGAAACGAACGCTTGAACCTAGAAGAGTGAAAATTGGGCAGCCAAGTGGGCTTAGTGAACTGATCATTACCACCAAGTATCATCAAGATTTGGTGAAAAAATGGTTGCTGAGATTTCAGCAAACGAGTAGTTTTTTGGAAGCTTGGCAACCCCTTTCAAACTAAAGTGTTCTTCGCCAGTCTCTGCATGGGGTACTTCAAGAGGAAACAAACCATAGAGATAGAACTTAGAACTACTTCATTTTGTCAAGTTTCACGGAGCTAGCACAAACCGTGTTTGATTTAGAGTTCTATATAACAAAAAACAGAGTGAAACCTAAAAATTCAAACTGTTACTAGAACCGAACGCTTGAACCTAGAAGAGTGAAAGTTGGGCAGCCAAGTGGGATTAGTGAACTGATCATTACCACCAAGTATCATCAAGATTTGGTGAAAAAATGTTTGCTGAAATTTCAGCAAACTAGTAGTTTTTTGGAAGCTTGGCAACCCCTTTCAAACGAAAGTGTTTTTCGCCAGTTTCTGCATGGGGTACTTCAAGAGGAAACAAACCATAGAGATAGAACTACTTCATTTGGTCATGTTTCAAGGAGCTAGCACAAACCGTGTTTGATTTAGAGTTTCAAACACATCTATCTATATAGCAGAAAACAGAGTGAAACCTAAAAATTCAAAGTGTTACTGGAAACGAACGCTTGAACCTAGAAGAGTGAAAGTTGGGCAGCCAAGTGGGATTAGTGAACTGATCATTACCACCAAGTATCATCAAGATTTGGTGAAAAAATGGTTGCTGAGATTTCAGCAAACGAGTAGTTTTTTGGAAGCTTGGCAACCCCTTTCAAACGAAAGTGTTCTTCGCCAGTCTCTGCATGGGGTACTTCAAGAGGAAACAAACCATAGAGATAGAACTTAGAACTACTTCATTTTGTCAAGTTTCAACGAGCTAGCACAAAACGTGTTTGATTTAGAGTTTCAAACACATCTATCTATATAGAAGAAAACAGAGTGAAACCTAAAAATTCAAAGTGTTACTGGAAACGAACGCTTGAACCTAGAAGAGTGAAAATTGGGCAGCCAAGTGGGCTTTGTGAACTGATCATTACCACGAAGTATCATCAAGATTTGGTGAAAAAATGTTTGCTGAGATTTCAGCAAACGAGTAGTTTTTTGGAAGCTTGGCAACCCCTTTCAAACGAAAGTGTTCTTCGCCAGTCTCTGCATGGGGTACTTCAAGAGGAAACAAACCATAGAGATAGAACTTAGAACTACTTCATTTGGTCAAGTTTCAAGGAGCTAGCACAAACCGTGTTTGATTTAGAGTTTCAACACATCTATCTATATAGCAGAAAACAGAGTGAAACCTAAAAATTCAAAGTGTTACTGGAAACGAACACTTGAACCTAGAAGAGTGAAAATTGGGCAGCCAAGTGGGCTTAGTGAACTGATCATTACCACCAAGTATCATCAAGATTTGGTGAAAAAATGTTTGCTGAGATTTCAGCAAACTAGTAGTCTTTTGGAAGCTTGGCAACCCCTTTCAAACGAAAGTGTTCTTCGCCAGTCTCTGCATGGGGTACTTCAAGAGGAAACAAACCATAGAGATAGAACTTAGAACTACTTCATTTTGTCAAGTTTCACGGAGCTAGCACAAACCGTGTTTGATTTAGAGTTATATAACAAAAAACAGAGTGAAAACTAAAAATTCAAACTGTTACTGGAAACGAACGCTTGAACCTAGAAGAGTGAAAGTTGGGCAGCAAAGTGGGATTAGTGAACTGATCATTACCACCAAGTATCATCAAGATTTGGTGAAAAAATGTTTGCTGAGATTTCAGCAAACTAGTAGTTTTTTGGAAGCTTGGCAACCCCTTTCAAACGAAAGTGTTTTTCGCCAGTCTCTGCATGGGGTACTTCAAGAGGAAACAAACCATAGAGATAGAACTACTTCATTTGGTCAAGTTTCAAGGAGCTAGCACAAACCGTGTTTGATTTAGAGTTTCAAACACATCTATCTATATAGCAGAAAACAGAGTGAAACCTAAAAATTCAAAGTGTTACTGGAAACGAACGCTTGAACCTAGAAGAGTGAAAATTGGACAGCCAAGTGGGTTTAGTGAACTGATCATTACCACCAAGTATCATCAAGATTTGGTGAAAAAATGGTTGCTGCGATTTCAGCAAACGAGTAGTTTTTTGGAAGCTTGGCAACCCCTTTCAAACGAAAGTGCTCTTCGCCAGTCTCTGCATGGGGTACTTCAAGAGGAAACAAACCATACAGATAGAACTTAGAACTACTTCATTTTGTCAAGTTTCACGGAGCTAGCACAAACCGTGTTTGATTTAGAGTTTCAAACACATCTATCTATATAGCAGAAAACAGAGTGAAACCTAAAAATTCAAACTGTTACTGGAAACGAACGCTTGAACCTAGAAGAGTGAAAGTTGGGCAGCCAAGTGGAATTAGTGAACTGATCATTACCACCAAGTATCATCAAGATTTGGTGAAAAAATGTTTGCTGAGATTTCAGCAAACTAGTAGTTTTTTGGAAGCCTGGCAACCCCTTTCAAACGAAAGTGTTTTTCGCCAGTTTCTGCATGGGGTACTTCAAGAGGAAACAAACCATAGAGATAGAACTTAGAACTACTTCATTTTGTCAAGTTTCAAGGAGCTAGCACAAACCGTGTTTGATTTAGAGTTTCAAACACATCTATCTATATAGCAGAAAACAGAGTGAAACCTAAAAATTCAAAGTGTTACTGGAAACGAACGCTTGAACCTAGAAGAGTGAAAATTGGGCAGCCAAGTGGGCTTAGTGAACTGATCATTACCACCAAGTATCATCAAGATTTGGTGAAAAAATGGTTGCTGAGATTTCAGCAAACGAGTAGTTTTTTGGAAGCTTGGCAACCCCTTTCAAACTAAAGTGTTCTTCGCCAGTCTCTGCATGGGGTACTTCAAGAGGAAACAAACCATAGAGATAGAACTTAGAACTACTTCATTTTGTCAAGTTTCACGGAGCTAGCACAAACCGTGTTTGATTTAGAGTTCTATATAACAAAAAACAGAGTGAAACCTAAAATTCAAACTGTTACTGGAACCGAACGCTTGAACCTAGAAGAGTGAAAGTTGGGCAGCCAAGTGGGATTAGTGAACTGATCATTACCACCAAGTATCATCAAGATTTGGTGAAAAAATGTTTGCTGAAATTTCAGCAAACCAGTAGTTTTTTGGAAGCTTGGCAACCCCTTTCAAACGAAAGTGTTTTTCGCCAGTTTCTGCATGGGGTACTTCAAGAGGAAACAAACCATAGAGATAGAACTACTTCATTTGGTCATGTTTCAAGGAGCTAGCACAAACCGTGTTTGATTTAGAGTTTCAAACACATCTATCTATATAGCAGAAAACAGAGTGAAACCTAAAAATTCAAAGTGTTACTGGAAACGAACGCTTGAACCTAGAAGAGTGAAAGTTGGGCAGCCAAGTGGGATTAGTGAACTGATCATTACCACCAAGTATCATCAAGATTTGGTGAAAAAATGTTTGCTGAGATTTCAGCAAACTAGTAGTTTTTTGGAAGCTTGGCAACCCCTTTCAAACGAAAGTGTTTTTCGCCAGTCTCTGCATGGGGTACTTCAAGAGGAAACAAACCATAGAGATAGAACTACTTCATTTGGTCAAGTTTCAAGGAGCTAGCACAAACCGTGTTTGATTTAGAGTTTCAAACACATCTATCTATATAGCAGAAAACAGAGTGAAACCTAAAAATTCAAAGTGTTACTGGAAACGAACGCTTGAACCTAGAAGAGTGAAAGTTGGGCAGCCAAGTGGGATTAGTGAACTGATCATTACCACCAAGTATCATCAAGATTTGGTGAAAAAATGGTTGCTGAGATTTCAGCAAACGAGTAGTTTTTTGGAAGCTTGGCAACCCCTTTCAAACGAAAGTGTTCTTCGCCAGTCTCTGCATGGGGTACTTCAAGAGGAAACAAACCATAGAGATAGAACTTAGAACTACTTCATTTTGTCAAGTTTCAACGAGCTAGCACAAAACGTGTTTGATTTAGAGTTTCAAACACATCTATCTATATAGAAGAAAACAGAGTGAAACCTAAAAATTCAAAGTGTTACTGGAAACGAACGCTTGAACCTAGAAGAGTGAAAATTGGGCAGCCAAGTGGGCTTAGTGAACTGATCATTACCACGAAGTATCATCAAGATTTGGTGAAAAAATGTTTGCTGAGATTTCAGCAAACGAGTAGTTTTTTGGAAGCTTGGCAACCCCTTTCAAACGAAAGTGTTCTTCGCCAGTCTCTGCATGGGGTACTTCAAGAGGAAACAAACCATAGAGATAGAACTTAGAACTACTTCATTTGGTCAAGTTTCAAGGAGCTAGCACAAACCGTGTTTGATTTAGAGTTTCAACACATCTATCTATATAGCAGAAAACAGAGTGAAACCTAAAAATTCAAAGTGTTACTGGAAACGAACGCTTGAACCTAGAAGAGTGAAAATTGGGCAGCCAAGTGGGCTTAGTGAACTGATCATTACCACCAAGTATCATCAAGATTTGGTGAAAAAATGTTTGCTGAGATTTCAGCAAACTAGTAGTCTTTTGGAAGCTTGGCAACCCCTTTCAAACGAAAGTGTTCTTCGCCAGTCTCTGCATGGGGTACTTCAAGAGGAAACAAACCATAGAGATAGAACTTAGAACTACTTCATTTTGTCAAGTTTCACGGAGCTAGCACAAACCGTGTTTGATTTAGAGTTTCAAACACATCTATCTATATAGCAGAAAACAGAGTGAAACCTAAAAATTCAAAGTGTTACTGGAAACGAACGCTTGAACCTAGAAGAGTGAAAGTTGGGCAGCCAAGTGGGCTTAGTGAACTGATCATTACCACCAAGTATCATCAAGATTTGGTGAAAAAATGTTTGCTGAGATTTCAGCAAACTAGTAGTTTTTTGGAAGCTTGGCAACCCCTTTAAAACGAAAGTGTTTTTCGCCAGTCTCTGCATGGGGTACTTCAAGAGGAAACAAACCATAGAGGTAGAACTTAGAACTACTTCATTTGGTCAAGTTTCAAGGAATTAGCACAAACCGTGTTTGATTTAGAGTTTCAAACACATCTATCTATATAGCAGAAAACAGAGTGAAACCTAAAAATTCAAAGTGTTACTGGAAACGAACGCTTGAACCTACAAGAGTGAAAATTGGGCAGCCATGTGGGCTTAGTGAACTGATCATTACCACCAAGTATCATCAAGATTTGGTGAAAAAATGGTTGCTGAGATTTCAGCAAACGAGTAGTTTTTTGGAAGCTTGGCAACCCCTTTCAAACGAAAGTGTTCTTCGCCAGTCTCTGCATGGGGTACTTCAAGAGGAAACAAACCATAGAGATAGAACTTAGAACTACTTCATTTTGTCAAGTTTCACGGAGCTAGCACAAACCGTGTTTGATTTAGAGTTCTATATAACAAAAAACAGAGTGAAATCTAAAAATTCAAACTGTTACTGGAAACGAACGCTTGAACCTAGAAGAGTGAAAGTTGGGCAGCCAAGTTGGATTAGTGAACTGATCATTACCACCAAGTATCATCAAGATTTGGTTAAAAAATGTTTGCTGAGATTTCAGCAAACTAGTAGTTTTTTGGAAGCTTGGCAACCCCATTCAAACGAAAGTGTTTTTCGCCAGTCTCTGCATGGGGTACTTCAAGAGGAAACAAACCATAGAGATAGAACTACTTCATTTGGTCAAGTTTCAAGGAGCTAGCACAAACCGTGTTTGATTTAGAGTTTCAAACCCATCTATCTATATAGCAGAAAACAGAGTGAAACCTAAAAATTCAAAGTGTTACTGGAAACGAACGCTTGAACCTAGAAGAGTGAAAATTGGACAGCCAAGTGGGCTTAGTGAACTGATCATTACCACCAAGTATCATCAAGATTTGGTGAAAAAATGGTTGCTGAGATTTCAGCAAACGAGTAGTTTTTTGGAAGCTTGGCAACCCCTTTCAAACGAAAGTGTTCTTCGCCAGTCTCTGCATGGGGTACTTCAAGAGGAAACAAACCATAGAGATAGAACTTAGAACTACTTCATTTTTGTCAAGTTTCACGGAGCTAGCACAAACCGTGTTTGATTTAGAGTTTCAAACACATCTATCTATATAGCAGAAAACAGAGTGAAACCTAAAAATTCAAACTGTTACTGGATACGAACGCTTGAACCTAGAAGAGTGAAAGTTGGGCAGCCAACTGGGATTAGTGAACTGATCATTACCACCAAGTATCATCAAGATTTGGTGAAAAAATATTTGCTGAGATTTCAGCAAACTAGTAGATTTTGGAAGCATGGCAACCCCTTTCAAACGAAAGTGTTTTTCGCCAGTCTCTGCATGGGGTACTTCAAGAGGAAACAAACCATAGAGATAGAACTTAGAACTACTTCATTTTGTCAAGTTTCAAGGAGCTAGCACAAACCGTGTTTGATTTAGAGTTTCAAACACATCTATCTATATAGCAGAAAACAGAGTGAAACCTAAAAATTCAAAGTGTTACTGGAAACGAACGCTTGAACCTAGAAGAGTGAAAATTGGGCAGCCAAGTGGGCTTAGTGAACTGATCATTACCACCAAGTATCATCAAGATTTGGTGGAAAAATGGTTGCTGAGATTTCAGCAAACGAGTAGTTTTTTGAAAGCTTGGCAACCCCTTTCAAACGAAAGTGTTCTTCACCAGTCTCTGCATGGGGTACTTCAAGAGGAAACAAACCATAGAGATAGAACTTAGAACTACTTCATTTTGTCAAGTTTCAAGGAGCTAGCACAAAACGTGTTTGATTTAGAGTTTCAAACACATCTATCTATATAGAAGAAACAGAGTGAAACCTAAAAATTCAAAGTGTTACTGGAAACGAACGCTTGAACCTAGAAGAGTGAAAATTGGGCAGCCAAGTGGGCTTAGTGAACTGATCATTACCACCAAGTATCATCAAGATTTGGTGAAAAAATGTTTGCTGAGATTTCAGCAAACGAGTAGTTTTTTGGAAGCTTGGCAACCCCTTTCAAACGAAAGTGTTCTTCGCCAGTATCTGCATGGGGTACTTCAAGAGGAAACAAACCATAGAGATAGAACATAGAACTACTTCATTTGGTCAAGTTTCAAGGAGCTAGCACAAACCGTGTTTGATTTAGAGTTTCAACACATCTATCTATATAGCAGAAAACAGAGTGAAACCTAAAAATTCAAACTGTTACTGGAAACGAACGCTTGAACCTAGAAGAGTGAAAATTGGGCAGCCAAGTGGGCTTAGTGAACTGATCATTACCACCAAGTATCATCAAGATTTGGTGAAAAAATGGTTGCTGAGATTTCAGCAAAACTAGTAGTCTTTTGGAAGCTTGGCAACCCCTTTCAAACGAAAGTGTTCTTCGCCAGTCTCTGCATGGGGTACTTCAAGAGGAAACAAACAATAGAGATAGAACTTAGAACTACTTCATTTGGTCAAGTTTCACGGAGCTAGCACAAACCGTGTTTGATTTAGAATTTCAAACACATCTATCTATATAGCAGAAAACAGAGTGAAACCTAAAAATTCAAAGTGTTACTGGAAACGAACGCTTGAACCTAGAAGAGTGAAAGTTGGGCAGCCAAGTGGGCTTAGTGAACTGATCATTACCACCAAGTATCATCAAGATTTGGTGAAAAAATGTTTGCTGAGATTTCAGCAAACTAGTAGTTTTTTGGAAGCTTGGCAACCCCTTTAAAACGAAAGTGTTTTTCGCCAGTCTCTGCATGGGGTACTTCAAGAGGAAACAAACCATAGAGATAGAACTTAGAACTACTTCATTTGGTCAAGTTTCAAGGAGCTAGCACAAACCGTGTTTGATTTAGAGTTTCAAACACATCTATCTATATAGCAGAAAACAGAGTGAAACCTAAAAATTCAAAGTGTTACTGGAAACGAACGCTTGAACCTAGAAGAGTGAAAGTTGGGCAGCCAAGTGGGCTTAGTGAACTGATCATTACCACCAAGTATCATCAAGATTTGGTGAAAAAATGTTTGCTGAGATTTCAGCAAACTAGTAATTTTTTGGAAGCTTGGCAACCCCTTTAAAACGAAAGTGTTTTTCGCCAGTCTCTGCATGGGGTACTTCAAGAGGAAACAAACCATAGAGATAGAACTTAGAACTACTTCATTTGGTCAAGTTTCAAGGAGCTAGCACAAACCGTGTTTGATTTAGAGTTTCAAACACATCTATCTATATAGCAGAAAACAGAGTGAAACCAAAAATTCAAAGTGTTACTGGAAACGAACGCTTGAACCTACAAGAGTGAAAATTGGGCAGCCATGTGGGCTTAGTGAACTGATCATTACCACCAAGTATCATCAAGATTTGGTGAAAAAATGTTTGCTGAGATTTCAGCAAACGAGTAGTTTTTTGGAAGCTTGGCAACCCCTTTCAAACGAAAGTGTTCTTCGCCAGTATCTGCATGGGGTACTTCAAGAGGAAACAAACCATAGAGATAGAACTTAGAACTACTTCATTTGGTCAAGTTTCAAGGAGCTAGCACAAACCGTGTTTGATTTAGAGTTTCAACACATCTATCTATATAGCAGAAAACAGAGTGAAACCTAAAAATTCAAAGTGTTACTGGAAACGAACGCTTGAACCTAGAAGAGTGAAAATTGGGCAGCCAAGTGGGCTTAGTGAACTGATCATTACCACCAAGTATCATCAAGATTTGGTGAAAAAATGTTTGCTGAGATTTCAGCAAACTAGTAGTCTTTTGGAAGCTTGGCAACCCCTTTCAAACGAAAGTGTTCTTCGCCAGTCTCTGCATGGGGTACTTCAAGAGGAAACAAACCATAGAGATAGAACTTAGAACTACTTCATTTTGTCAAGTTCACGGAGCTAGCACAAACCGTGTTTGATTTAGAATTTCAAACACATCTATCTATATAGCAGAAAACAGAGTGAAACCTAAAAATTCAAAGTGTTTACTGGAAACGAACGCTTGAACCTAGAAGAGTGAAAGTTGGGCAGCCAAGTGGGCTTAGTGAACTGATCATTACCACCAAGTATCATCAAGATTTGGTGAAAAAATGTTTGCTGAGATTTCAGCAAACTAGTAGTTTTTTGGAAGCTTGGCAACCCCTTTAAAACGAAAGTGTTTTTCGCCAGTCTCTGCATGGGGTACTTCAAGAGGAAACAAACCATAGAGATAGAACTTAGAACTACTTCATTTGGTCAAGTTTCAAGGAGCTAGCACAAACCGTGTTTGATTTAGAGTTTCAAACACATCTATCTATATAGCAGAAAACAGAGTGAAACCTAAAAATTCAAAGTGTTACTGGAAACGAACGCTTGAACCTACAAGAGTGAAAATTGGGCAGCCATGTGGGCTTAGTGAACTGATCATTACCACCAAGTATCATCAAGATTTGGTGAAAAAATGGTTGCTGAGATTTCAGCAAACGAGTAGTTTTTTGGAAGCTTGGCAACCCCTTTCAAACGAAAGTGTTCTTCGCCAGTCCTCTGCATGGGGTACTTCAAGAGGAAACAAACCATAGAGATAGAACTTAGAACTACTTCATTTGGTCAAGTTTCAAGGAGCTAGCACAAACCGTGTTTGATTTAGAGTTTCAAACACATCTATCTATATAGCAGAAAACAGAGTGAAACCTAAAAATTCAAACTGTTACTGGAAACGAACGCTTGAACCTAGAAGAGTGAAAGTTGGGCAGCCAAGTGGAATTAGTGAACTGATCATTACCACCAAGTATCATCAAGATTTGGTGAAAAAATGTTTGCTGAGATTTCAGCAAACTAGTAGTTTTTTGGAAGCTTGGCAACCCCTTTCAAACGAAAGTGTTCTTCGCCAGTCTCTGCATGGGGTACTTCAAGAGGAAACAAACCATAGAGATAGAACTTAGAACTACTTCATTTTGTCAAGTTTCACGGAGCTAGCACAAACCGTGTTTGATTTAGAATTTCAAACACATCTATCTATATAGCAGAAAACAGAGTGAAACCTAAAAATTCAAAGTGTTACTGGAAACGAACGCTTGAACCTAGAATAGTGAAAGTTGGGCAGCCAAGTGGGCTTAGTGAACTGATCATTACCACCAAGTATCATCAAGATTTGGTGAAAAAATGTTTGCTGAGATTTCAGCAAACTAGTAGTTTTTTGGAAGCTTGGCAACCCCTTTAAAACGAAAGTGTTTTTCGCCAGTCTCTGCATGGGGCACTTCAAGAGGAAACAAACCATAGAGATAGAACTTAGAACTACTTCATTTGGTCAAGTTTCAAGGAGCTAGCACAAACCGTGTTTGATTTAGAGTTTCAAACACATCTATCTATATAGCAGAAAACAGAGTGAAACCTAAAAATTCAAAGTGTTACTGGAAACGAACGCTTGAACCTACAAGAGTGAAAATTGGGCAGCCATGTGGGCTTAGTGAACTGATCATTACCACCAAGTATCATCAAGATTTGGTGAAAAAATGGTTGCTGAGATTTCAGCAAACTAGTAGTTTTTTGGAAGCTTGGCAACCCCTTTCAAACGAAAGTGTTCTTCGCCAGTCTCTGCATGGGGTACTTCAAGAGGAAACAAACCATAGAGATAGAACTTAGAACTACTTCATTTTGTCAAGTTTCACGGAGCCTGCACAAACCGTGTTTGATTTAGAGTTTCAAACACATCTATCTATATAGCAGAAAACAGAGTGAAACCTAAAAATTCAAACTGTTACTGGAAACGAACGCTTGAACCTAGAAGAGTGAAAAGTTGGGCAGCCAAGTGGAATTAGTGAACTGATCATTACCACCAAGTATCATCAAGATTTGGTGAAAAAATGTTTGCTGAGATTTCAGCAAACTAGTAGTTTTTTGGAAGCCTGGCAACCCCTTTCAACGAAAGTGTTTTTCGCCAGTTTCTGCATGGGGTACTTCAAGAGGAAACAAACCATAGAGATAGAACTTAGAACTACTTCATTTTGTCAAGTTTCAAGGAGCTAGCACAAACCGTGTTTGATTTAGAGTTTCAAACACATCTATCTATATAGCAGAAAACAGAGTGAAACCTAAAAATTCAAAGTGTTACTGGAAACGAACGCTTGAACCTAGAAGAGTGAAAATTGGGCAGCCAAGTGGGCTTAGTGAACTGATCATTACCACCAAGTATCATCAAGATTTGGTGAAAAAATGGTTGCTGAGATTTCAGCAAACGAGTAGTTTTTTGGAAGCTTGGCAACCCCTTTCAAACTAAAGTGTTCTTCGCCAGTCTCTGCATGGGGTACTTCAAGAGGAAACAAACCATAGAGATAGAACTTAGAACTACTTCATTTTGTCAAGTTTCACGGAGCTATCACAAACCGTGTTTGATTTAGAGTTCTATATAACAAAAAACAGAGTGAAACCTAAAAATTCAAACTGTTACTGGAACCGAACGCTTGAACCTAGAAGAGTGATAGTTGGGCAGCCAAGTGGGATTAGTGAACTGATCATTACCACCAAGTATCATCAAGATTTGGTGAAAAAATGTTTATTGAGATTTCAGCAAACTAGTAGTTTTTTGGAAGCTTGGCAACCCCTTTCAAACGAAAGTGTTTTTCGCCAGTTTCTGCATGGGGTACTTCAAGAGGAAACAAACCATAGAGATAGAACTACTTCATTTGGTCAAGTTTCAAGGAGCTAGCACAAACCGTGTTTGATTTAGAGTTTCAAACACATCTATCTATATAGCAGAAAACAGAGTGAAACCTAAAAATTCAAAGTGTTACTGGAAACGAACGCTTGAACCTACAAGAGTGAAAATTGGGCAGCCATGTGGGCTTAGTGAACTGATCATTACCACCAAGTATCATCAAGATTTGGTGAAAAAATGGTTGCTGAGATTTCAGCAAACGAGTAGTTTTTTGGAAGCTTGGCAACCCCTTTCAAACGAAAGTGTTCTTCGCCAGTCTCTGCATGGGGTACTTCAAGAGGAAACAAACCATAGAGATAGAACTTAGAACTACTTCATTTTGTCAAGTTTCACGGAGCTAGCACAAACCGTGTTTGATTTAGAGTTCAAACACATCTATCTATATAGCAGAAAACAGAGTGAAACCTAAAAATTCAAACTGTTACTGGAAACGAACGCTTGAACCTAGAAGAGTGAAAGTTGGGCAGCCAAGTGGAATTAGTGAACTGATCATTACCACCAAGTATCATCAAGATTTGGTGAAAAAATGTTTGCTGAGATTTCAGCAAACTAGTAGTTTTTTGGAAGCTTGGCAACCCCTTTCAAACGAAAGTGTTCTTCGCCAGTCTCTGCATGGGGTACTTCAAGAGGAAACAAACCATAGAGATAGAACTTAGAACTACTTCATTTTGTCAAGTTTCACGGAGCTAGCACAAACCGTGTTTGATTTAGAATTTCAAACACATCTATCTATATAGCAGAAAACAGAGTGAAACCTAAAAATTCAAAGTGTTACTGGAAACGAACGCTTGAACCTAGAATAGTGAAAGTTGGGCAGCCAAGTGGGCTTAGTGAACTGATCATTACCACCAAGTATCATCAAGATTTGGTGAAAAAATGTTTGCTGAGATTTCAGCAAACTAGTAGTTTTTTGGAAGCTTGGCAACCCCTTTAAAACGAAAGTGTTTTTCGGCCAGTCTCTGCATGGGTCACTTCAAGAGGAAACAAACCATAGAGATAGAACTTAGAACTACTTCATTTGGTCAAGTTTCAAGGAGCTAGCACAAACCGTGTTTGATTTAGAGTTTCAAACACATCTATCTATATAGCAGAAAACAGAGTGAAACCTAAAAATTCAAAGTGTTACTGGAAACGAACGCTTGAACCTACAAGAGTGAAAATTGGGCAGCCATGTGGGCTTAGTGAACTGATCATTACCACCAAGTATCATCAAGATTTGGTGAAAAAATGGTTGCTGAGATTTCAGCAAACTAGTAGTTTTTTGGAAGCTTGGCAACCCCTTTCAAACGAAAGTGTTCTTCGCCAGTCTCTGCATGGGGTACTTCAAGAGGAAACAAACCATAGAGATAGAACTTAGAACTACTTCATTTTGTCAAGTTTCACGCAGCCTGCACAAACCGTGTTTGATTTAGAGTTTCAACACATCTATCTATATAGCAGAAAACAGAGTGAAACCTAAAAATTCAAACTGTTACTGGAAATGAACGCTTGAACCTAGAAGAGTGAAAGTTGGGCAGCCAAGTGGAATTAGTGAACTGATCATTACCACCAAGTATCATCAAGATTTGGTGAAAAAATGTTTGCTGAGATTTCAGCAAACTAGTAGTTTTTTGGAAGCCTGGCAACCCCTTTCAAACGAAAGTGTTTTTCGCCAGTTTCTGCATGGGGTACTTCAAGAGGAAACAAACCATAGAGATAGAACTTAGAACTACTTCATTTTGTCAAGTTTCAAGGAGCTAGCACAAACCGTGTTTGATTTAGAGTTTCAAACACATCTATCTATATAGCAGAAAACAGAGTGAAACCTAAAAATTCAAAGTGTTACTGGAAACGAACGCTTGAACCTGGAAGAGTGAAAATTGGGCAGCCAAGTGGGCTTAGTGAACTGATCATTACCACCAAGTATCATCAAGATTTGGTGAAAAAATGGTTGCTGAGATTTCAGCAAACGAGTAGTTTTTTGGAAGCTTGGCAACCCCTTTCAAACTAAAGTGTTCTTCGCCAGTCTCTGCATGGGGTACTTCAAGAGGAAACAAACCATAGAGATAGAACTTAGAACTACTTCATTTTGTCAAGTTTCACGGAGCTATCACAAACCGTGTTTGATTTAGAGTTCTATATAACAAAAAACAGAGTGAAACCTAAAAATTCAAACTGTTACTGGAACCGAACGCTTGAACCTAGAAGAGTGATAGTTGGGCAGCCAAGTGGGATTAGTGAACTGATCATTACCACCAAGTATCATCAAGATTTGGTGAAAAAATGTTTATTGAGATTTCAGCAAACTAGTAGTTTTTTGGAAGCTTGGCAACCCCTTTCAAACGAAAGTGTTTTTCGCCAGTTTCTGCATGGGGTACTTCAAGAGGAAACAAACCATAGAGATAGAACTACTTCATTTGGTCAAGTTTCAAGGAGCTAGCACAAACCGTGTTTGATTTAGAGTTTCAAACACATCTATCTATATAGCAGAAAACAGAGTGAAACCTAAAAATTCAAAGTGTTACTGGAAACGAACGCTTGAACCTAGAAGAGTGAAAATTGGGCAGCAAAGTGGGCTTAGTGAACTGATCATTACCACCAAGTATCATCAAGATTTGGTGAAAAAATGGTTGCTGAGATTTCAGCAAACGAGTAGTTTTTTGGAAGCTTGGCAACCCCTTTCAAACGAAAGTGTTTTTCGCCAGTCTCTGCATGGGGTACTTCAAGAGGAAACAAACCATAGAGATAGAACTTAGAACTACTTCATTTTGTCAAGTTTCACGGAGCTAGCACAAACCGTGTTTGATTTAGAGTTTCAAACACATCTATCTATGTAGCAGAAAACAGAGTGAAACCTAAAAATTCAAACTGTTACTGGAAACGAATGCTTGAACCTAGAAGAGTGAAAGTTGGGCAGCCAAGTGGGATTAGTGAACTGATCATTACCACCAAGTATCATCAAGATTTGGTGAAAAAATGTTTGCTGAGATTTCAGCAAACTAGTAGTTTTTTGGAAGCTTGGCAACCCCTTTAAAACGAAAGTGTTTTTCGCCAGTCTCTGCATGGGGCACTTCAAGAGGAAACAAACCATAGAGATATAACTTAGAACTACTTCATTTGGTCAAGTTTCAAGGAGCTAGCACAAACCGTGTTTGATTTAGAGTTTCAAACACATCTATCTATATAGCAGAAAACAGAGTGAAACCTAAAAATTCAAAGTGTTACTGGAAACGAACGCTTGAACCTACAAGAGTGAAAATTGGGCAGCCATGTGGGCTTAGTGAACTGATCATTACCACCAAGTATCATCAAGATTTGGTGAAAAAATGGTTGCTGAGATTTCAGCAAACTAGTAGTTTTTTGGAAGCTTGGCAACCCCTTTCAAACGAAAGTGTTCTTCGCCAGTCTCTGCATGGGGTACTTCAAGAGGAAACAAACCATAGAGATAGAACTTAGAACTACTTCATTTTGTCAAGTTTCACGGAGCCTGCACAAACCGTGTTTGATTTAGAGTTTCAAACACATCTATCTATATAGCAGAAAACAGAGTGAAACCTAAAAATTCAAACTGTTACTGGAAACGAACGCTTGAACCTAGAAGAGTGAAAGTTGGGCACCCAAGTGGAATTAGTGAACTGATCATTACCACCAAGTATCATCAAGATTTGGTGAAAAAATGTTTGCTGAGATTTCAGCAAACTAGTAGTTTTTTGGAAGCCTGGCAACCCCTTTCAAACGAAAGTGTTTTTCGCCAGTTTCTGCATGGGGTACTTCAAGAGGAAACAAACCATAGAGATAGAACTTAGAACTACTTCATTTTGTCAAGTTTCAAGGAGCTAGCACAAACCGTGTTTGATTTAGAGTTTCAAACACATCTATCTATATAGCAGAAAACAGAGTGAAACCTAAAAATTCAAAGTGTTACTGGAAACGAACGCTTGAACCTAGAAGAGTGAAAATTGGGCAGCCAAGTGGGCTTAGTGAACTGATCATTACCACCAAGTATCATCAAGATTTGGTGAAAAAATGGTTGCTGAGATTTCAGCAAACGAGTAGTTTTTTGGAAGCTTGGCAACCCCTTTCAAACTAAAGTGTTCTTCGCCAGTCTCTGCATGGGTACTTCAAGAGGAAACAAACCATAGAGATAGAACTTAGAACTACTTCATTTTGTCAAGTTTCACGGAGCAATCACAAACCGTGTTTGATTTAGAGTTCTATATAACAAAAAACAGAGTGAAACCTAAAAATTCAAACTGTTACTGGAACCGAACGCTTGAACCTAGAAGAGTGATAGTTGGGCAGCCAAGTGGGATTAGTGAACTGATCATTACCACCAAGTATCATCAAGATTTGGTGAAAAAATGTTTATTGAGATTTCAGCAAACTAGTAGTTTTTGGAAGCTTGGCAACCCCTTTCAAACGAAAGTGTTTTTCGCCAGTTTCTGCATGGGGTACTTCAAGAGGAAAAAAACCATAGAGATAGAACTACTTCATTTGGTCAAGTTTCAAGGAGCTAGCACAAACCGTGTTTGATTTAGAGTTTCAAACACATCTATCTATATAGCAGAAAACAGAGTGAAACCTAAAAATTCAAAGTGTTACTGGAAAACGAACGCTTTAACCTAGAAGAGTGAAAATTGGGCAGCAAAGTGGGCTTAGTGAACTGATCATTACCACCAAGTATCATCAAGATTTGGTGAAAAAATGGTTGCTGAGATTTCAGCAAACGAGTAGTTTTTTGGAAGCTTGGCAACCCCTTTCAAACGAAAGTGTTCTTCGCCAGTCTCTGCATGGGGTACTTCAAGAGGAAACAAACCATAGAGATAGAACTTAGAACTACTTCATTTTGTCAAGTTTCACGGAGCTAGCACAAACCGTGTTTGATTTAGAGTTTCAAACACATCTATCTATGTAGCAGAAAACAGAGTGAAACCTAAAAATTCAAACTGTTACTGGAAACGAACGCTTGAACCTAGAAGAGTGAAAGTTGGGCAGCCAAGTGGGATTAGTGAACTGATCATTACCACCAAGTATCATCAAGATTTGGTGAAAAAATGTTTGCTGAGATTTCAGCATACTAGTAGTTTTTTGGAAGCATGGCAACCCCTTTCAAACGTAAGTGTTTTTCGCCAGTCTCTGCATGGGGTACTTCAAGAGGAAACAAACCATAGAGATAGAACTTAGAACTACTTCATTTTGTCAAGTTTCAAGGAGCTAGCACAAAACGTGTTTGATTTAGAGTTTCAAACACATCTATCTATATAGCAGAAAACAGAGTGAAACCTAAAAATTCAAAGTGTTACTGGAAACGAACGCTTGATCCTAGAAGAGTGAAAATTGGGCAGCCAAGTGGGCTTAGTGAACTGATCATTACCACCCAGTATCATCAAGATTTGGTGAAAAAATGTTTGCTGAGATTTCAGCATACTAGTAGTTTTTTGGAAGCATGGCAACCCCTTTCAAACGTAAGTGTTTTTCGCCAGTCTCTGCATGGGGTACTTCAAGAGGAAACAAACCATAGAGAAAGAACTTAGAACTACTTCATTTTGTCAAGTTTCACGGAGCTAGCACAAACCGTGTTTGATTTAGAATTTCAAACACATCTATCTATATAGCAGAAAACAGAGTGAAACCTAAAAATTCAAACTTTTACTGGAAACGAACGCTTGAACCTAGAAGAGTGAAAGTTGGGCAGCCAAGTGGAATTAGTGAACTGATCATTACCACCAAGTATCATCAAGATTTGGTGAAAAAATGTTTGCTGAGATTTCAGCAAACTAGTAGTTTTTTGGAAGCCTTGGCAACCCCTTTCAAACGAAAGTGTTTTTCGCCAGTTTCTGCATGGGGTACTTCAAGAGGAAACAAACCATAGAGATAGAACTTAGAACTACTTCATTTTGTCAAGTTTCAAGGAGCTAGCACAAACCGTGTTTGATTTAGAGTTTCAAACACATCTATCTATATAGCAGAAAACAGAGTGAAACCTAAAAATTCAAAGTGTTACTGGAAACGAACGCTTGAACCTAGAAGAGTGAAAATTGGGCAGCAAAGTGGGCTTAGTGAACTGATCATTACCACCAAGTATCATCAAGATTTGGTGAAAAAATGGTTGCTGAGATTTCAGCAAACGAGTAGTTTTTTGGAAGCTTGGCAACCCCTTTCAAACGAAAGTGTTCTTCGCCAGTCTCTGCATGGGGTACTTCAAGAGGAAACAAACCATAGAGATAGAACTTAGAACTACTTCATTTTGTCAAGTTTCACGGAGCTAGCACAAACCGTGTTTGATTTAGAGTTTCAAACACATCTATTTATGTAGCAGAAAACAGAGTGAAACCTAAAAATTCAAACTGTTACTGGAAACGAACGCTTGAACCTAGAAGAGTGAAAGTTGGGCAGCCAAGTGGGATTAGTGAACTGATCATTACCACCAAGTATCATCAAGATTTGGTGAAAAAATGTTTGCTGAGATTTCAGCATACTAGTAGTTTTTTGGAAGCATGGCAACCCCTTTCAAACGTAAGTGTTTTTCGCCAGTCTCTGCATGGGGTACTTCAAGAGGAAACAAACCATAGAGATAGAACTTAGAACTACTTCATTTTGTCAAGTTTCAAGGAGCTAGCACAAAACGTGTTTGATTTAGAGTTTCAAACACATCTATCTATATAGCAGAAAACAGAGTGAAACCTAAAATTCAAAGTGTTACTGGAAACGAACGCTTGATCCTAGAAGAGTGAAAATTGGGCAGCCAAGTGGGCTTAGGAACTGATCATTACCACCCAGTATCATCAAGATTTGGTGAAAAAATGTTTGCTGAGATTTCAGCAAACGAGTAGTTTTTTGGAAGCTTGGCAACCCTTTCAAAGGAAAGTGTTCTTCGCCAGTCTCTGCATGGGGTACTTCAAGAGGAAACAAACCATAGAGAGAGAACTTAGAACTACTTCATTTTGTCAAGTTTCAAGGAGCTAGCACAAACCGTGTTTGATTTAGAGTTTCAACACATCTATCTATATAGCAGAAAACAGAGTGAAACCTAAAATTCAAAGTGTTACTGGAAACGAACGCTTGAACCTAGAAGAGTGAAAATTGGGCAGCCAAGTGGGCTTAGTGAACTGATCATTACCACCAAGTATCATCAAGATTTGGTGAAAAACTGTTTGCTGGGATTTCAGCATACGAGTAGTTTTTTGGAAGCTTGGCAACCCCTTTCAAACGAAAGTGTTCTTCGCCTGTCTCTGCATGGGGTACTTCAAGAGGAAACAAACCATAGATATAGAACTTAGAACTACTTCATTTTGTCAAGTTTCACAAAGCTAGCACAAACCGTGTTTGATTTAGAGTTCTATATAACAAAAAACAGAGTGAAACCTAAAAATTCAAACTGTTAGTGGAAACGAACGCTTGAACCTAGAAGAGTGAAAGTTGGGCAGCCAAGTGGGATTAGTGAACTGATCATTACCACCAAGTATCATCAAGATTTGGTGAAAAAAATGTTTGCTGAGATTTCAGCAAACTAGTAGTTTTTTGGAAGCTTGGCAACCCCTTTCAAACGAAAGTGTTTTTCGCCAGTCTCTGCATGGGGTACTTCAAGAGGAAACAAACCATAGAGATAGAACTACTTCATTTGGTCAAGTTTCAAGGAGCTAGCACAAACCGTGTTTGATTTAGAGTTTCAAACACATCTATCTATATAGCAGAAAACAGAGTGAAACCTAAAAATTCAAAGTGTTACTGGAAACGAACGCTTGAACCTAGAAGAGTGAAAATTGGACAGCCAAGTGGGCTTAGTGAACTGATCATTACCACCAAGTATCATCAAGATTTGGTGAAAAAATGGTTGCTGAGATTTCAGCAAACGAGTAGTTTTTGGAAGCTTGGCAACCCCTTTCAAACGAAAGTGCTCTTCGCCAGTCTCTGCA